>NC_090812.1:44351194-44366194 GCF_000390325.3 Nicotiana tomentosiformis | reverse complement strand
AGATCGAAAACACAGCAATGATTTGTTTTATGGATAGTTATATTATTTCTAGTCCAAATGAGGTAGTGCCATGTCACCGGGAGCGAGTTGGTAGGGGGACCTGAGATCTTGAGAATGGATCAAGGAAATCCTGATGCTCCGCCAGCCATTCCTCAAGCTGAACAGGCTATGGGGGATCTGGATCTAGCCGTGCGATTGGGGCCGCCGAGCATAACAAATGAGGTTTTCGAAAGAGAGCTTTCGACCTTTCTTTCATCCTTTGGAAATAGGGAAGTTAAAAGGGATGTCTTGGAAGGGAAAATAAGGTAACTCAGCTTGAACAACGCGTCCCTAGAAAAGCTTTTTTTTTTAGGATCCGACAACTTATGCAGGAACTTTCCAACAGACCAGTTGCTGCTTCCCAAGCTAAGAAGGCTTTATTGAATGCTTTAAAAGAGTGGTAGAAAGGGGACGCATGAGCATTGGATAATGGAAAGAAGGTAGAATTTCTTGGGTCCTAGTGATCGATTCTTTCTCTTTTATATATGTAGGATTGGGCAGCAACTCTACTCCTTGAAGTGAAGAATCGAAAGTTGTCGTTCGCTAGACAAGGCCCGCGTGCTGTACATCTCCGGTGTTCTACTCGTGGGGAGAGGGATGCGGGAAAGTGGGGTCCTCTCACCTATGCTCAATTCCATTTTAGAAGTCAGATTGGATTCCCAATTGGTGCTCAACAGAAGGGTGGAAAACATCTGAAAGGCTAGGCAAATTTAACAGTACGCCCTTCCCTTAGCGCCTCCCTCTAGGCGAGGCTCACAACCAAAGGATGCACGGGGTGAAGTTGCCACCATGAACTAAGGATTGGAAGGGTTGAGGATAGAGTTTATTTTTCATTTCCAGGTTAGTTGGCAAGAGCTATAGCAGCTTACGATGCAGTTGATTCGGAAACATACGCTAGGGAGGTTGGGTGGGGAGTCAGATCAGGCCAACGGTCCTGCTCCGCTTTATACTAAGAGAGTGTGGTTGGGTCTGACGCCGTTATAGCGCTAGTACGCCTAGCAACTTCGAATTTTGCTATGCCGGTGCACAAAGCAAGCACACAACGACTGCAAATATCTTTGGTCTGTCTATCATTGTCCATGTTGAATTATTAAACTATTAAGACTAACTGAAAAAGGGTACTACTCTTCTTCCTCCACTACTGATATTGACTGACCTGTTCATAGGATAGCAGGGAAAGTGAAGAGTATATCTGGAGAAAGAAAAAAACCTTTTCAGGATGAGACTACGAACCCTAATGGAGCCAATTAGAAAGCAGTTGCAGGCCAGTGTAGTCTTGCTCTGCGCAGGTTACATATGGGCCTTATATTGATATTCTTCTCAATTCATTTTTCAATTTCTTCGGTCTGGGGTACTGCGCAATCTGTTTAGATCTATTTAAGTGGCAAATGAAATGGAATACGGGGAACTCTCCATCTAAGTAGTTAATCCGACGAGTTAATTCTCAATGCGATGCATCCGTGAAATGGAACGGACATTTGCCCGAACTTAGTCTAGTCCTATTAAAGATGGGGGCTAATCAAGAAACTCTTATAGATAGATGGGATAAGAAGGAAGAACCACTGATAGCATTTGGAGTTTCTTCTTTCCGATCGATATACGAGCAGTTGGGCGCGAAGCTTTCTTCGTGAAAATGCTCGTCCTTGTCAATATAGGATTTTCTTTCATTCTTCTTTTACTTTTTTTTTAAACTCTCATTTTCTAAAATTTTGTTTCATTATTTTCAGTACGAACTGGCTTCACACCTCGCGGTTCTTACACCTCTCGCCTATCGGAACACCAACCCAATCTTGAAAACTGAAGTGGGTTTGGGGAAAGGAAGAACAAGAACATCTTCTTTACCACCAAAGAGTGAGTTTCTGATCATAATGCCCACCTAAAGTTGGATTTCCAGTTGTAGTTTTTAGTTTGGGGTGCCAATAGTAGCATAGTCGCTTAGTCGTCCATCCTCTTACGTATTACAATTTAGGTGCTTTTCATGCTGTCTTTAGCGGAAAATGGACTTAATGGACAAATAAGGGATAGACAAGAATCTGTTCTTGAACTCTAGAGAGCAGGCAGAAAGAGGTTCAGCAGAGGGATAGGGAAAGCTTATAGAGGGGTGGTCTTACTATGACAAGTGAAGCCAGGGTTCCCTTTGTTCGGTGTCCGGGGAAGTGAAAAGAATCTATTTGGGAAGCGCTTACTAGCCCCTTTACCGATACTAAGGGGAAGCAGGAATTAGACCAATAGGGCACTACTCTGCGCCTATCATAACAACAACAAAAGTCCATACCGAAATTTCATTACCCTATTCCCTAAACCCTAAAACGGAGACATTGGTACAAGAGGAGGCTCGAGATACCTCGAGCATAATATACGCTACCATCAGAGAGATTTAGCCATATCTTAACCCATGGTTGAAGAATGAGGCAATCAAGAAAGTCGTAGGCCTCTTAGTAACCGCATACGATAGCTCCGTGGAGCTTTTCTGGTCGAAACCCTGTTTGACGTCTGAACCAATCTCAAAACCCTAATATCACCCTCTGAAGAGAAAGGACTTTCTCTATATCTATATCTATGAAACTAGTTCTTTCACTTGCTTCCAAATCCATCCATATTACTTACTCAAAAGCTTTGAATATTCTACTCGAAATCTTGCTTCTAGCTTTGGGCACCTCTGACATAAACATAAATAGCATATATACAAGTCTAGCCTTTTCTCTCAAGGGTCTTGGTATTGGATCCGCTCTTCTATTAACATGAATATGAATTAGATTCTATTCTAATTCTTTATTCTTAAGAGAATCCCCCACCCGAACCATTCTTAATACCAGCAAGCTCTCTCAAATGAATCTGACTCTTTCTGCTTTTGAGCTACACTGGGGGCAAAATATTTTCCCCACCAAGACGTGCATCTTTATGTCTATATCGTCCTGAAGATGGATGCGACGGGACGAAATGGCATTTGGGAGTGTTGCTAACTTAACATTTAGGTTTCGGCATAACAAAGCTTGCACTCCCGTCTAGAATCACTTTCAAAGTATTACCGGAAATCTTCCGGCTGAATATGATAAAGCCTATAAAACATAGAGCTACTATCATTTCTTCATTATTGTTACATCTCGCGTTTTCATACGTTAAAGTTTTGTCTTGAGTTAATCGACATAGATGCGGGGATGAGATTATGTTGAGGTTAACATATTTATGATATTTATAACAAACAATAAGTAAGTGCCATGAGGGATAAAGGGTGCACGAATTAAAGGAAATGAATTTCTTTGAAGGTTGTCGATTTGGGATAAAATATGGTCCGAGCTATAATACACAATATTTATGGACTAGTACCATGCAAGCTACCATATGACCATGATAGTATGATGTATAAGGCGTATTAAAAATGAGTAATAGTTTAAGTAATTTGAGACAATTCTTAATTATGCGGGTAATTGGTTAATTACCGGGTAACGGGACATTACCTAATTAACTAATATGTTTGAATAAAGATTAAAAAATCCCCCCACCCCCACCCCCACGTGGAAGCAAGCCACTCCTTAAAGATATGACTCATAGTCATTCTTTAATAGGTGGCAACATAACATAATAATTTCAAGACACTTCATTCTTATATTTTGTATACAATCAAAAACGTTAGATTTTGATTGTATACAATCACTACAATCAAAAACGTTAGACATTCTTACAATCAGAACATTAGCCATTCCTCCATGTTTTTCAAACAAACTTTCTTAGTGATAAAACACTACCAAATACCTTACAATCAGGTGTTAGAAATTTCTCCAAGATTTTTAACAAAATTTCTTGCAACCAAAGCATCCTAACGGGAATTATTAGCACCTTAGCAACATAAAATTTTGCGGTTCTAAGGGAGTACGGTGCAACCTTTTCCAAGAATATCATACGGGGTTTTCCCTACTCCAGGTATGTTAAGGCTATCCCTTCTTTGCTTTTGACGTGATCCAAATAATACAAATGAAACGAGCAGAATACGCAACTTTCATAAATGACTCTTTTCATATCTTTAATTCCCCATGTGAATTATTATTATATCTTCTGTTCATGGGTCTCAGAAAAATAACTATTTGATAAAGTATCCGAAAGGAATATTGATTTTTATGACATTCTGAGAAATCTTATTAACGTAATTCTTATGCATTTCATGCATTTATACATGTACATTGACCCATGACCATATGGTGTTATACACGCATATATTATATGTATATGGGATATGGTAAAAGGTTATGGCGTTATATATGCACCACCACCTGATCATTTGGTATATGTTGATGATGTTGCCCACAGTGGCCGAGACGATATGATGGGATGCCCTCAGAGGCTTGATGATGATATATATACACATATACCTATGCATGACACGTCATTTATATGCACGTCCATGACACTATAAATGTTTCAAAATTTATAAATTTATCCAGACTTACAGGTGGATTTCTTTATTCCCTATTTTATATATGTCCTTTATGTACTGATTTTCATGCCTTACATATTCAGTACATTATTCGTACTGACGCCCTATTTCCCGGAGCCTGCGTTTCATGCCCGCAGGTGCAGGTAGGCAAGTTGATAGTCCCCCTTCTTTGGATCCTTGATCAGCGAGAGTTGGCGTGCTCTACTGGATCTGGAGCAGCTTTTGATTTTGGTACAATATGCTTGTATACATATATGGGTATGACGTGGTTTAGTCCCGTCTTTGTACAATTGTATTTCTATTAGAGGTCTGTAGACAGTTATGTATAGTCGGATAGTATGCGGCCTTGCAGGCTTCCAGTTTTGGTATATAGTTATCTATAGCAGCTTTGCCGGCTCGGCATCAGGAAGTGTGTATTGGTCATGTAGATAGGTCTGTAAGCGTGAGGGTTCGTGATTTCATTAATTTAGACACTCCGGTATTCCCGGGGGCAGATCCAAATGAGGACCCTCAGGTATTTATTGATAAAATGTAGAGGACGTTGACGGTAATGAAGGCCACTGCGACTGAGTCGGTTGAGCTAGCTTCCTATAGACTCCAAGATGTTGCATTTAATTGGTACGAGTCTTGGGAACTGTCCATGGGCGAGGATGCCCCTCCAGCAGTATGGCAGTAGTTTACAGAAGCTTTTCTTCATCATTATATGCCACCAGAGCTTAGACGGGCCTGAGTTGATAGGTTCTTATCCCTTCGGTAGGGTAACATGAGTGTTCGAGAATACAGTCTTCAGTTTGATTTGTTGGCTAGGTATGCTCCTACTATTGTATCTAAGATGGAGGATCGGGTTCAGCAGTTCGTGATGGGATTAAAGCCGCACTTGGTTAACGATTGTACGTCGGTCTCACTTCAGCCAGACATGGATATTTCTCATATTTAGGCATACGCTAGGGGTGTAGAGGAGAATAAGAAGAAGCAGGGGGCTGATCGGGAGCATGATAGGGCCTAGAATAAGAGAGCGAGGTCTTCGGGTTTTTCTGGTGAGTTTCGAGGTGGTGAAAGTACACAATACTCGAGGTATCCAGCCTAGCCATCGGCTAGCGCGCCCCCTCAGTTTGGCGGTAAAAGATTTGATCGTTCCACATATTTAGAGCCTGGTAAGAATTTCAGGGCCTCAAGTTCTCAGTATAGGGGTGAGTCAATTCAGATGAGGCTGCCCTTGCCACGATATGCTCAGTGTGTAAAGCAGCATGCCGGGCAGTGCCGTATGGGGTTGGGTGTTTGTTATACTTGTGGTTATCCAGGCCACGTTATGAGGGATTGTCCGACGAGAGGTGATGCAAGCATAGCTCAGCCACCAGGATCTGTAGCTGGTTCGTCATCATCAGTACGCCCCCATAGGCAAGGTTCACAAGTACCAATGAATCATGGTAGAGGCAGAGGTGGTTGATCTAGCTCGAGCAGTCCTCAGAACCGCATTTATGCATTGGTAGGGTGACCGGATCAAGAGTAATCACCTGATGTTGTTACATGTATATTATCAGTCTCCTCATATGATATATATGCACAGATTGACCCAGGTTCTACCTTATCATATGTTACTCCGTTAGTTGCCAGTAAGTTTGGAATAAAACCTGAATTGGTTAAACCTTTTGAGGTGTCTACACCTGTTGGGGACTCAGTGGTAGCTAAGCGAGTATATAGGGGTTGTATAATAGTGGTTCATAGTCGATATACCGTAGCAGACCTAATCGAGTTAGATATGGTAGAATTTAATGTTATAATGTGTTTCCCGATGTTTTTCCTGATGAGCTTTCGGGTCTTTCGCCAAAGCAAGTAATTGAGTTTGCTATTGACCAACTACCTGATACTCATCCAATATCTATTCCTCCCTATAGAATGGCCCCTACAGAGCTGAAAGAGTTAAAGGAACATGTCACGACCCAACTGGAGGGTCATGACTAGCACCCGGGCCATACTTGCCGAGCACCAACGTACATTTTATCTAACCTTCCTTATTATCTTTAAGGGCCGACAAGACCAATATAAATGAAAGACATGGATCATGAACATCCAACAATGAAAGATAATGTCATGAACATACGTAACATGGGACGACAAGACTGTCAAGAAACTATATATAAGGTACAAGCTACCATGGTGCCATGAAAGACTATACAACAAAAATCAGCCGACAAGGCATTCCAAACCATACATGAGTCGACACCTGTCTATGAGCCTCTAAAAGAACATAAGTGCTACAACATTGCCGGAACAGGGCCCCGACATACCCATAAGGTCTATAACAAAAATGCATACCAAGACCACGGCAAGTCCGGAGAAAGGATCTTGCCAATAACGCTGAACCGGATAGCCTACTGTGATGGGGGAGCTGCGTCTACCCATCTATCAGGACCTGCAGCACGACATGCAGCGTCCACAAATAAAAAGGACGTCAGTACGAATAAAGTACTGAGTATGTAAGGCAGAATAGCATAAGTAAGAACAATAATGTAAACAGTGATAGGGAATATACAACCTGTGACATCTGGGTACCTCTGAGGGCTACTGACATGAAATACATGATACATACATATATATATACATAAACGTTTAAAACATATGCCTTTGTGGGCATCATCATCATCATATCGTACCCGGCCATAATAGGCTCGGTAAAACGTACCCGGCCATCATAGGGCTCGGTAGAATCGTACCCGGCCACGTGGAGCTCGGTAAAACCCAACTGATCAGTGGTTGCACAATAGGTGCCATACCCGGCCGACTATAGCGCGGCTCGGTAAAGTAAAATAGATACATATATATGATGCATGCTGGACTCATTGGAATCACATTTTGAACCTTTCGGAGTGACGTAAGGTCGGTATCCTTCGTACACGTTATTAGGATTAACTCTTCATCAAGAAACTTATAAGAATCAGGAACTACCAACAACATTGATAATATAAGAATAAGAGAAGTAACATCAATACCAATCGTTTCATAAGAAGGGCAGCAATGTAAGTACTGCTAGCTTCTAAGAGTAGAGTATCTTTGGGAGCTCGTTCATTACATTATGTACAATCGGAGTCGTGCAAAAGAATGAAGGGGATAGACTCACATACCTTGTATATACTGCCCAACCTCAAGCTATGCAAATATCACGACTCCTTAGTCTACAATAAGACAAATGACACTATCATTATCGTTTAAGCGTCGTAACTATTATGTATCGACCACAACCTATTTTACGATGAAACGGACAGCACCTCCCCTATTTATATGACTTCCCACAAGTCAATACAATCACCAAACAGCCCAAACAACATCATTAATAATCATATTGAGCCTCCAAAATAGTCCACCAACCAACAACATTACTACCAAGCTTTTCGATATATATTTCACAAGTTCTAGCTTCAACGACTTAGCTGCAACTTGGATAATCTTAAATATATATAGAGTAAGAGGTTCCTTACCTTTAAACAGAAAGAACAACTCCAATTTGACCTTAATTTTCCACGAAATATCCCTTCAATTCTGCCACAAGAACAAGGAAGCGAAACTAGCAATTAATTCGGGTTTTTCGGCACTAGAATTACTTTAGAAGACTTGAAATCACCTAGGGTTGATATTAAAAACTTGAAGGTGTATTTACAGAACATAAAGCACTTAAAACAACCTCCCACACGAGCTGGAACAACACAAAAATCAGCAACAACAAGAAAAACAAGAAACTTACTAGCACCACGGGATTCCCGACATTTGATTTGTGTTGTTTGCCCTTTGTTTGGGTCTTGGATCATGAGAGAACCTTGAGAGAATGTTTTTAGGGTTATAAGGTCTGAATATACTGAAAAATAATGACTTAAAACGGGGTTGAGTTATCTTATATATGTCCAAATGTCTTAAACCGCCTTTGTGGGCCCCATAGAGAGTAGCTTGGCGCACTCTCGCGAAAACGCGAATATCTCTCTATTCCGAGATCGTATCGATGAACGGTTTAATGCGTTGGAAACTAGACTCATAGATCTTCAATTTGATAGGTAGATCACCCCATAGTTCCAAGCACATTGGGAGAAAAATGCAGTAACATTTGACCTAAAATTTAAGTAAAATTATAAACTTAAGTTGCGACAACTTTTATCAACTTTTGTTTCATAACTCGCTTGACTTCAAGACTTATGATGCGGATATTATATGATTCAAATACATTAAAACAAGACCTCTTGGAACAGTTAATCACCTCTAGTGTTACCCGAAAATACGGGTTACAACATCCTTGATTCGTTTAACTTCTAATATTTGTTAACCACTCTTATACACCCTTGTATCGTTTAAGACCAATAGGATTAACTTATTATCATCTCAAAGATAATCTCTTCTTGGATTTACGTCGACTACCTTACGGCGTGATCTATGATATGCGAATTTGGGTTGTAACATCCTCTCCCCCTTAGGAACATTCGTCCTCGAATGTAAGGGTTTATGGGGTGTCTAACTCATCGTGGATTCCGACGGAGATTTCTGGCTGCGTTTCCCCCATAAAATGGACACTAGCCAAACTTGCAAGCAGTTAAACCCAACCTATGGCCTTACAAGACTATACAAAGCATTATGGATATGTACATCATCTGCATATCACCATTTTGTATTAAAAAAAGAGTATTCACAAGCTATTGCTTACCTCATAGAGCCGTTTCACCTTATAATGCGTCCTTCTTTCCCCCGACATCCTTGTTATCTTCACTCTGGAATAGGTAAGGGTATTTAGACTACATCTCCTCTCCTGCTTCCCATGTCATTTCTTCTATATTCTTGTTCCTCCATAATACTTTCACGGAAGCTATATCCTTTGTTCTCAGCTTGCGGACTTGTCGATCTAATATAGCCACTGGCACTTCATCATATGATAGATCCTTTGTAACTTGTACATCTTTGATAGGGACGACCCGAGAAGGGTCTCCAATACATTTCCTCAACATAGATACATGGAATACCGGGTGGACAAATTCCAATTCAGATGGCAATTCTAACTCATAAGCAACCTGTCCAATTCGTCGAAGAATTTTGTACGGCCCAATATACCGCGGACTCAACTTACCCTTCTTCCCAAAACGTATAACATCCTTCATCGGTGAGATCTTCAGGAAAACCCAATCACCAACCTTAAATTCCAGATCACGACGTCGGACGTCGGAATAAGACTTTTTCCTGCTTTGTGCCGTCCTCAGTCGCTCTTGTATCACTTTCACCTTCTCAATGGCTTGGTGAATCAAATCTGGCCCATATAATTCTGTCTCACCGACTTCGAACCATCCAACTGGTGATCTACATCTCCTCCCGTACAGTGCCTCATACGGGGCCATTTTAATACTGGAATGGTAGCTATTATTGTAGGCAAATTCTATAAGTGCCAGATGGTCATCCCAATTCCCCTTGAAATCTAGAACACATGCTCGTAGCATATCTTCAAGCGTCTGGATGGTACGTTCAGCCTGTCCATCAGTCTGCGGATGGAATGCAGTGCTGAGATTTACTTGTATGCCTAAATCTTTTTGAAAAGACCTCCAAAAGTTAGACGTAAATTGAGCTCCTCGGTCTGATATAATAGATACCGGCACACCATGAAGCCTAACAATCTCCTTGATATACAACTTCGCATAATCTTCAGCCGTGTAAGTTGTCTTAACTGGTAGAAAATGGGCAGATTTTGTAAGTCGATCAACTATCACCCAGATGGAGTCAAACTTATGATAAGAGCGAGGTAATCCAATAATGAAGTCCATATTAATCACCTCCCATTTCCAGGTCGGAATCTCTATATTCTGAATCAATCCACTAGGTTTCTGATGCTCGATCTTTACTTGTTGACAATTAGGACACTGGGCTACAAATTCTGCAATAGACTTCTTCATGTTATCCCACCAATATTGCTCCTTAACGTCATGATACATCTTTGTCGAGCCAGGATGGATAGAATATCGGGACTGGTGAATCTCAATCATAATCTTCTCTCGCAACCCTGCCACACTAGGTACACATAATCGGCCCTGGTATCTCAGTGTCCCATCTCCTCCGATCTTGAAAGCTGTAATCTTACACTGCTGAATTCCCTCTCTCAATCTTACTAAGGTAGGATCTTCATATTGCCGTGCTTTTACCTCGGCTACCAAAGATGATTCTGCTGTATTCTGTACAGTAACACCTCTGTCATCAGAGTCCAACAATCTGATTCTCATATTGGCCAGCTGGTGAAGCTCTTTGGTCAACCCTTGTCTACCTGCCTCAATATGTATTAAGCTTCCCATTGACTTACGGCTGAGAGCGTCTGCCACAACATTAGCTTTACCGGGATGGTACAATATCTTGACATCGTAGTCTTTCAGTAATTCAAGCCACCTACGCTGCCTCAAATTCAACTCCTTCTGCTTGAAGATGTATTGTAAACTCTTGTGATCTGTGTAGATGTCAACATGGACGCCGTATAAGTAGTGTCATCATATCTTCAAAGCATATATTACTGCAGCCAATTCCAAATCATGAGTCGGGTAATTCTTTTCATGCTTCTTTAATTGTCTTGATGCATAAGCAATCACCTTCCCACGTTGCATCAATACGCACCCCAAACCTATACCTGAGGCATCACAATATACCACATAACCTTCTGTTCCTTCTGGGAGAGTGAGCATTGGCGCGGATGTCAATCGATTCTTTAGCTCCTGAAAACTATGTTCACAAGCATCAGACCACTGGAACTTGGTAGTTTTCTATGTTAACTTAGTCAATGGTGCTGATATAGAGGAAAACCCTTCTACAAACCGCCTATAATATCCTGTTAGCCCCAGGAAGCTGCGAACTTCTGACGGTGTTGTAGGTCTCGGCCAATTCTTCACTGCATCGATCTTCTGAGTGTTGACACTAATACCCTCATCAGATATCACATGGCCAAGGAATGCTACTGAGTTCAGCAAGAATTCACATTTAGAGAGCTTAGCATATAACTTATGATCCTGAAGGGTCTGGGCATAAGCCTGAATACGGGAAATATCCATGCCCTCTACCAAGGAGGCTGTTGTACACTCATTTATCAGATGTGGTCCCAACCCGTTCACGAACAGGTGCACCCTATCACTCATCTCGGCCACCATATGGGGAGTATACCTTGCTAAAGAATCAAACTGTATACTATACTCTCGTACATTCATATTACCCTGTCGAAGGTTCAAGAACTTATCAGCTCTAGCTCGTCGTATCTCAACTGGCAAGTAGTGATGAAGAAAGGCCTCAGAAAATTCCTTCCACACGGCTGGAGGAGCGTTCGGACCCCTAGATCTCTCCCAACTATCTTACTAGAAAACCGCTAAATCCCGTAACCGATAAGAAGCCAACTCTACTGCCTCTGTATCACTAGCATGCATAACCCGCAATGTACGATGAATCTGATCAATAAATATTTGTGGGTCCTCCTTGGGGTCTGATCCGGTAAACACTGGAGGGTCTAAATTAATAAAATCACGAACTCTCGCACTAACCGTTTTATCAGCAGCACTGGTATTCTGCCTCTGAGCCTGAGCAGCTACCAAGCTAGTCAACAACTGCACCGCACTGCATATATCGTGGTCTGTAGTGCGAGACGGAGGAACTGGATGTACTGGGTGCCTCCTAATATCCTCTGGAGGAGACAGAGAGGTATGAGACGGCATCTCACTCTGAGGCTCACTTTGGCCTGCTATAGCTGGAGGCACCTGAATGTTACCCTCTCCCACAGCTGTATCAAGCCGTTTAATAATCGCTTGCTTCCTAGTCGAAGGCATCGCTAAAAGAAAACAAGGTGAATATTAGATATGAACACATACGACTCAACTCTACGCACGATCTAGATTCAGGAAGAAGGTAACAACCCTAGATGTCACGTAGCCTCCTGATTATAAATGTGGCGCGCTACACATCCATAATCAAAACTCTACTAGACACGGCTCATAGACAACCCCTAGGACAGACTTGCTCTGATACCAAGTTTGTCACGACCCAACTGGAGGGTCATGACTAGCACCCGGGCCATACTTGCCGAGCACCAACGTACATTTTATCTAACCTTCCTTATTATCTTTAAGGGCCGACAAGACCAATATAAATGAAAGACATGGATCATGAACATCCAACAATGAAAGATAATGTCATGAACATACGTAACATGGGACGACAAGACTGTCAAGAAACTATATATAAGGTACAAGCTACCATGGTGCCATGAAAGACTATACAACAAAAATCAGCCGACAAGGCATTCCAAACCATACATGAGTCGACACCTGTCTATGAGCCTCTAAAAGAACATAAGTGCTACAACATTGCCGGAACAGGGCCCCGACATACCCATAAGGTCTATAACAAAAATGCATACCAAGACCACGGCAAGTCCGGAGAAAGGATCTTGCCAATAACGCTGAACCGGATAGCCTACTGTGATGGGGGAGCTGCGTCTACCCATCTATCAGGACCTGCAGCACGACATGCAGCGTCCACAAATAAAAAGGACGTCAGTACGAATAAAGTACTGAGTATGTAAGGCAGAATAGCATAAGTAAGAACAATAATGTAAACAGTGATAGGGAATATACAACCTGTGACATCTGGGTACCTCTGAGGGCTACTGACATGAAATACATGATACATACATATATATATACATAAACGTTTAAAACATATGCCTTTGTGGGCATCATCATCATCATATCGTACCCGGCCATAATAGGCTCGGTAAAACGTACCCGGCCATCATAGGGCTCGGTAGAATCGTACCCGGCCACGTGGAGCTCGGTAAAACCCAACTGATCAGTGGTTGCACAATAGGTGCCATACCCGGCCGACTATAGCGCGGCTCGGTAAAGTAAAATAGATACATATATATGATGCATGCTGGACTCATTGGAATCACATTTTGAACCTTTCGGAGTGACGTAAGGTCGGTATCCTTCGTACACGTTATTAGGATTAACTCTTCATCAAGAAACTTATAAGAATCAGGAACTACCAACAACATTGATAATATAAGAATAAGAGAAGTAACATCAATACCAATCGTTTCATAAGAAGGGCAGCAATGTAAGTACTGCTAGCTTCTAAGAGTAGAGTATCTTTGGGAGCTCGTTCATTACATTATGTACAATCGGAGTCGTGCAAAAGAATGAAGGGGATAGACTCACATACCTTGTATATACTGCCCAACCTCAAGCTATGCAAATATCACGACTCCTTAGTCTACAATAAGACAAATGACACTATCATTATCGTTTAAGCGTCGTAACTATTATGTATCGACCACAACCTATTTTACGATGAAACGGACAGCACCTCCCCTATTTATATGACTTCCCACAAGTCAATACAATCACCAAACAGCCCAAACAACATCATTAATAATCATATTGAGCCTCCAAAATAGTCCACCAACCAACAACATTACTACCAAGCTTTTCGATATATATTTCACAAGTTCTAGCTTCAACGACTTAGCTGCAACTTGGATAATCTTAAATATATATAGAGTAAGAGGTTACTTACCTTTAAACAGAAAGAACAACTCCAATTTGACCTTAATTTTCTACGAAATATCCCTTCAATTCTGCCACAAGAACAAGGAAGCGAAACTAGCAATTAATTCGGGTTTTTCGGCACTAGAATTACTTTAGAAGACTTGAAATCACCTAGGGTTGATATTAAAAACTTGAAGGTGTATTTACAGAACATAAAGCACTTAAAACAACCTCCCACACGAGCTGGAACAACACAAAAATCAGCAACAACAAGAAAAACAAGAAACTTACTAGCACCACGGGATTCCCGACATTTGATTTGTGTTGTTTGCCCTTTGTTTGGGTCTTGGATCATGAGAGAACCTTGAGAGAATGTTTTTAGGGTTATAAGGTCTGAATATACTGAAAAATAATGACTTAAAACGGGGTTGAGTTATCTTATATATGTCCAAATGTCTTAAACCGCCTTTGTGGGCCCCATAGAGAGCAGCTTGGCGCACTCTCGCGAAAACGCGAATATCTCTCTATTCCGAGATCGTATCGACGAACGGTTTAATGCGTTGGAAACTAGACTCATAGATCTTCAATTTGATAGGTAGATCACCCCATAATTCCAAGCACATTGGGAGTAAAATGCAGTAACATTTGACCTAAAGTTTAAGTAAAATTATAAACCTAAGTTGCGACAACTTTTATCAACTTTTGTTTCATAACTCGCTTGACTTCAAGACTTATGATGCGGATATTATATGATTCAAATACATTAAAACAGGACCTCTTGGAACAGTTAATCACCTCTAGTGTTACCCGAAAATACGGGTTACAACATCCTTGATTAGCTTAACTTCAAATACTTGTTAACCACTCTTATACACCCTTGTATCGTTTAAGACCAATAGGATTAACTTATTATTATCTCAAAGATAATCTCTTCTTGGATTTACGTCGACTACCTTACGGCGTGATCTATGATATGTGAATTTGGGTTGTAAC
>NC_090812.1:44234993-44350994 GCF_000390325.3 Nicotiana tomentosiformis | reverse complement strand
ATATAGCAGGAGATGTCAAGCTAAGGATTAATCTGAAGAATAGGGTCATAGACGACGCTGCTTAAGTGCAAGTCAAATACAGGATGTTGCGCAAAAGAATTTTTGAGTCTAACGCCGGGCATTTGGAATAACATAAAGTGGACATGGAAGCAATCAATGAGTGGAAAGGAATCGCTAGTAAATCAACAAAGAGGTTGGAATATTTGGAGCATGGGTTGATGGAGCTTGTGGGAAAGATGAGGAAAAAGGATCTCAGACTGTCAGAATATAGAGGGCAACGAAGGAGGGCATCTAGCAAGGGCTTATGTGCTGTTGGACATGCACGACCTGGGGAACTTGATCGATGGAGCTAAGAAGGCCAAGCATGGAGAAGGTCCCTCTGGGACAAAATATATTAGGAATAACGTTTTATTTTCTTTCTAGACTCGTTTTAGACTTTGATTGTAATAAGGAAAATGCCATTAGCTACTCTTTATAATTATTATCGTTTTAGAAGAGATTTGGTTCATTTATCACATTAATGAAATGACGCAATTATTGGCATCAATTTTCTCCAAACCTATATGTCGCTTAAGCCTACCTCGGGCACAATGAGGTCCCCAAAATTAGGACACGAATTTATAATACTGCAAATATCCTCTTAATAACCCTTACTGACTTGGTAACCTTTTTTGTTTTCTTTTCTTTTGTTTATTCCCATTCCCCAAAGGTTGGTTCGTGCATACTAGTATCATCCGCATATCATACTAGATCCAGAGGTCCTCCACCTCCTCCTTCACTAAGTTATCCTGAAGGCAAAACCAAAGGTAAAGAAAAAATGGATGATTTAAGCGGTATCATAAAGGACAATGCAGAGAACGTTGAAACCTCGGACGGTCGGAATACTCCAGCACATAACGAATTGGTCCTACGTCTGGAACAGAAAATATTGGAGCTACAAGGGGAACTTGAGCAGGTCCGGAACATGGCAACCCTTTCCCTCACCCTAAACGTCCCCGACCTTAACCAATAAAACACAAACGCCCAAAAACAGGTACCTCCCCAGAACACACAAAATCTGCCAAATCCTTCCGCACCACATCAATACGCCACACCTCCTCAAAACCATAACCCTCCACCAATACCTACTCATCGACAACACCATCACCACCCAACTCAATACCCACAAACAACTACATACCATACCCCTCAGAATGTACCAAAGTCTACTCCTGACCCGCAAAACTCAACCAATACATATATGTGGAAACCTTACCCCACACCCCACAACAGACCCTATACATACCCGAATCCACCGAGAAGGACATGCTCGTCAAGAACATGGCGGAGGAACTCAAGAAACTTACTGGCTGAGTTCAAAGTGTCGAAGGGGGAAATGGCATTGAGTGTTTGAATTATGAAGATTTGTGTATTCAGCTAGATGTAGAACTGCCAGAGGGTTACAAACCTCCTAAGTTCAAAATGTTCAATGGAACTGGTGATCCGAAGGTGCACTTGAGAACATATTATGAGAAGCTTGTAGGAGTTGGCAGGGATGAAAGAATCCATATGAAGTTGTTCACGAGATATGGGTTAATTGGGTGAGCATGGCATCAGATTTCATTGATCGGTTCAGGTTTAACACAGAAAATGCACCAGACATTTTCTACATTCAGAATCTCAAAAATAAGCTAACGGAAACTTTCCATGAGTATGCTACCCGGTGGAGGTCTGAAGCCGCAAAGGTAAGGCCAGCACTGGAAGAAGACGAGATGAATAAGTTCTTCGTCAGAGCTCAGGATTCGCAATACTACGAATGATTGATGGCTATCAAAAACCATAAATTTTCTGACATCATCAAATTGGGAGAGATAATAGAAGAAGGGATCAAAAGCGGAATGGTGAAAAATTTTGAAGCACTCCAAGCCACAAATAAAGCCTTACAGTTAGGAGGTATCTCCAAGTATTTGGGAGGAAAAATCAAAGAAGCCTCTAAACCGCCTGTCATTGAGACTAACCCAGATGATCTTTGGAGAAAGGTGCATGCAAGAGAGTATTCTGTTGTTGATCATCTAAATAAAACTCATACTCAAATATCAATTTTATCACTGATGCAAAACTCTGAGGCACATAGGAATGCCCTGATGAAGGTGTTGAATGAAGCCTATATACCCAACAACATCACCAGTGGAGAGATGGCCAACATGGTAAGGCAAGTAGAGGGAAGGAAGGAATGAAACTGTTCCGCTCATCGAGAATAGAGGAAGTTGGTTGGAGAAACATACCATCGCATCGGGCGCGTCAACGCAATTGAAAAGGACAAATGGTGAAGCAGTAAGATAGAAGGCATATTGGCATGGACAGGGTATGAGCATGGCAAGGGTCTCGGTAAGAATCTCCAGGGGATCACCAAACCGATATAGCTAAAGCGTCACGACACAACCTTTGGGTTTGGGCATAAATACACCTGGAACGAGTATCAGAATTGGTCGCCACCATTACGTGGTCATTATTACTCTCTAGAGCAACCAATACTACATTTGAGACAGTCATTTCATCAAGCCGACATGATGTGGGAGTCCAAAAAAGATGAAGTTCTAGTTAGCATAAGGAATCTATTTCTGGATGATGAAGACATGGATTGCGGTGCGATAGTTAAGGAGGAGGAGGAGGAAGGCCTTATTATTCAGACCGTGGAGAAGGGAGCTATTCTTAAGAACTGGACAGCTACACCATCAAGGGCCCATCGTGTTCCTGTGTAGCCTGGCAATTAGCACTATTTATTTTGAAAGCAATTTTATGAGCATCTAAGACATTTTCAGTATTTTGTTTTAAGCATATTTTGTTTTGAAATAATTGCTCGAGTCATCGAGCCGTACCTGTATGACGTTTTCAAGATTTATCTAATGCATTAGTATTTTACTATTTATTATTATTCTTTACATTGTTTTCTCTACATCATTATTATTACCTATCTCGATGAACCTACGGCTGTGATATGTAATGAGACAACCCGACATAAGGATAATGATTAAGAGTATCTGGAAGAGGATATAATACCCAAGAAAATTGTCAGAGAAGTGGAAAACTTTGAAAACAAGCCTAAGTTCAATTTGGATGAGACCCAAATAGTTAATTTGCGAGACTTTGAAATAGTCAAGAAAATGCGTGTAAGCATTCACCTATCACCGTTAGAGAAGGAAGAGTACGTCCGGTTCTTGAAGGAGTATGAGGCTGTTTTTGCATGGTCCTATGATGATATGACCGGTTTGAGTACGTCCATATTGGCTCATAAACTACCTACCAACCCTATGTGTCTGCTTGTAAAGCAGAAGCTCCAAACGTTCAAGCCGGATATGAGTTTGAAAATAAAGGAGAAAGCCACCAAGCAGATCAAAGCCAAGGTTCTCAGAGTGGTTGAATATCCGACCTGGTTGGCTAACATTGTTCCAGTTCCAAAGAAAGATGGTAAAGTCAGAGTGTGTGTCGACTATCGGGATTTAAACAGAGCAAGTCCCAAAGATGATTTCCCTTTGCCTAATATGCACATACTGATTGACAATTGTGCCAAGCATGAACTCAAATATTTCGTGGATTGCTTCGCGGGATATCATCAGATCTGGATGGGTGAAGAGGATGCCGAAAAGACAGCCTTTATTACACAATGGGGTGTGTATTGCTAGAAAATGATGTTGTTCAGCCTAAAGAATGATGTAGCCACATATCTGAGGGCCATGACAACCGTTTTTCACGATATGATACACAAAAAGATAGAGGTGTATGTGGATGATGTCATCATCAAATCCAGGAGAAGCACAAATCATATAACAGATTTGAGGAAATTCTTCGATCGACTTCGAAGATACAACCTGAAACTAAATCCCGCAAAATGTGCCTTCGGAGTCCCTGCCGAAAAGTTGTTAGGTTTCATCATCAACCGCCGAGGAATTGAGCTAGACCCATCAATGGTCAAGGCTATCCAAGCTTTGCCACCTCCGAAGAACAATAAAGATGTGATGAGTTTCTTGGGGCGTCTCAATTACATCAGTCGTTTCATAGCACAATCAACTGTGATTTGTGAACCGATTTTCAAAATGTTAAAGAAAGACGGTGCAACAAGTTGAACTGAAGAATGCCAGAAAGCCTTTGACAAGATCAAGGAATATTTATCCAAACCACCTGTTCTGGTCCCACATGAACCTGAGAGACCTCAGCTACTTTATTTATATTTACTAGATGGGGCTTTCGGTTGTGTCTTGGGATAACACGACGAGACGGGAAGAAAGGAACATGCCATATACTATCTAAATAATAAGTTCACACCCTACAAAGCACGATATTCTAAACTGGAGCGCACCTGCTATGCTTTGACGTGGATAGCTCAGAAGTTGAGGCACTACTTCCGTGCCTACACCAAATATCTCATATCAAGAATGGATCCGTTAAAATACATCTTCCAAAAATCCATACCTACGGGAAAGTTGGCAAAATGGAAGATACTACCGAGTGAGTTTGACATCATGTATGTAACTCAGAAAGAGGTCAAGGGACAGGCATTGGCAGATCACTTTGTAGAAAATCCTGTGGGTGGAACATACGAACCACTAAAAACATATTTTCCCGATGAAGAGGTATCATTCGTAGGAGAAGATATCACCGAAACCTATTATGGTTGGAGAATGTTCTTCGATGGAGATGCAAACTTTAAAGGAGTAGGTATTGGAGCAGTTTTAGTATCAGAGACGGGTCAACACTATCCGGTATCCACAAAACTTAGATTTCCGTGTACCAATAATATGGCAGAATACGAGTCTTGTATCTTGGGGCTCAAGTTGGCCATTGGCATGAACATTCAGGAATTGCTAGTAATTGGTGACTCGGACCTTTTAGTACACCAGGTTCTAGGAGACTAGGCTACAAAGAATACCAAAATATTGTCGTATCTGTACCATGCGCAAGAATTGAGGAAGAGATTCGCAGATGCGTTGGCCACTTTATCTTCCATGATACAACACCAAGATAAGAATTTCATCGATCCTATTCCAGTAGGGATCCATAATCAGCCAGCTTATTGTGCTCATATTGAAGAAGAAATAGATGGGAATCCGTGGTTTCATGACATCAAAGAATACTTGGCAAAAAGAGAGTACCCGGAGCACGCAAATCATACTCAGAAACGCACACTCTGAAGATTGTCCAACCATTTCTTCAAATGTGGAGGAATTCTATACAGAAGGACTCCAGATCTAGGATTATTACCGTGTGTCGACGCCAAGGAAGCATCCAAATTTCTCGAAGAGATACATGCCGGAACTTGCGGATAACACATGAATCGTCTTTGTTTTAGCGAACAACATATTAAGAGTAGGATTTTTTGGATGACTATGGAAATGGACTGCATCGGGTATGTCCAAAAGTGTCATCAATGCCAAGTACATGTGGATATGATACGAGTGCCACCCAGTGAAGTCAATGCAACAAGTGCACCTTGGCCTTTATCTTCTTGGGAGATGGATGTCATCGCTCCAATAGAGCCCACCGCTTCAAATGGGCACATGTTCGTTCTAGTGGCCATAGACTATTTCACAAAATGGGTTGAAGCCGCATCTTACAAGGCTGTAACAAAAAGGTCATCACAGATTTCGTTAGGGATCGTATTGTCTGTAGATTCGGAGCACCGGAATCAATCATCATCGACAACACCACCAACCTTAATAGTGATTTAATGAAATAGATGTGTGAAACCTTCAAGATCAAGCATAAGAATTCCACAACATATAGGCCACAAATGAATGGAGCTGTGGAAGCCGCCAATAAGAACATCAAGAGGATATTAAGAAAGATGGTAAATAATCACAAACAATGGCACGCGAAGATACCATTTTCCCTACTTGGATATAGTACCACGGTTCGCACATCAACTGGGGCAACTCCTTATTTGCTTGTCTATGGCACTGAAGCCATCATTCCCGCCGAAGTAGAAATTCCTTCTTTGAGAATCATACAAGAGGCTGAATTTAGTGGTACCTAATGGATACGAAGTCATTATGACCAACTCGCTCTCATTGATGGAAAAAGAATGAATACAGTATGTCACGGTCATCTTTACCAGAACAGAATGTCCAGAGATTTCAACAAAAGGGTCAGACCTAGACAATTCACATAGGGGTAGCTGGTGCTGAAGCGGATCTTCCCACAAGGGCCGTACATGGTTCACATGGTACTAACAGGAGGAACGCTCATACTCGTAGAGATGGACGGAGAAGTTTGGCCAAAACCTATCAACTCAGACGCAGTCAAGAGATACTATGTTTAGATTGTTTACATTTCTTCATCTGATGTAACCGAACTATGCTCGACCTTATTCCCATTTAAGAGGGGATACGTTGGGACCCCTGTGGGTTCGGTCACATCTCAATAAAATCCTTATTTTTTCCATGGTCAGAAACTGGGGCAGAATCTTTAGGAGGACCCTCAAAATTCTAAAGTATGGAAGCTACAATGTCTCTAAAATATGTCACAGTCATTGGTTCATCTAACATAGTCGATATTGCATAATAATAAATTTTAAATAACCACGTTCATCAAATGCGCGCATTTCTTTTGAAAAACTTTTTTTCTATAAACAGCCAGATGTTACATCAGGGTGACACAAATAGGATCTCAAGACAGGAGCACAGGCAAAGCAGAAGACAAAAATGCAAACCACCCTTCTACTACAAAACTCACAATTTTTCTTTGGATGCAGGCACAGTAAGACAATAATATCTGTAGACACATCAGGTCACTACCTTCAAGATAGAAGATTATCTATCCCAAGCATCTCCATCTAAGAAACACTCTACTCTCACTCATCGTTTTCCTTACATCGAGACTAAGGATTGTCTCCTATTTTGCATGAGGCTAAGGCCCGCCTCCCTAATTGCAAAAGGCTAAGCACTACCTTTCCTTGTATCAGACTAAGCATTGTCTCCTATTTGCTTGAGAGTAAGCATTGTCTCCTATTTGCATGAGGCTAAGCCCTGCCTCCTTAACTGCATAACGCTAAACACTACCTTTCTTTGCATGAGGTTAAGCATTGTCTCCTATTTTTCATGAGGCTAAGCCCTGCCTCCCTGACTGCACCAGGATAAGCACTGCTTTTTCCTTGCATGAGACTAAGCATTGTCTCCTTTCTTTCTATCGAGACTAAGCATTGTCTCTTATTTGCATGAGACTAAGCATTGTCTCATATTTTGCATAAGGCTAAGCCCTTTTCCTTGCATGAGACTAAGCATTGTCTCCTTTCTTTGCATCGACACTAAGAATTGTCTCCTATTTGCATGAGATTAAGCATTGTCTCCTATTTTGCATGAGGCTAAGTCCTGCCTCCCTAGTTGCATAAGGCTAAGTACTGCCTTTCCTTGCATGAGACTAAGCATTGTCTCCTTTCTTTGCATCGAGACTAAGAATTGTCTCCTATTTGCATGAGATTAAGCATTGTCTCCTATTTTGCATGAGGCTAAGTCCTGCCTCCCTAATTGCATAAGGCTAAGTACTGCCTTTCCTTGCATGAGACTAAGCATTGTCTCCTTTCTTAGCATCGAGACTAAGCATTGTCACATATTTGTATGAGACTAAGCATTGTCTCCTGTTTGCATGAGGCTGAGTCCTGCCTCTTTAACTGCTTAAGGCTAAACACTGCCTTTCTTTGCATGAGGCTAAGCATTTTCTTCTATTTTTCATGAGGCCAAGCCCTGCCTCCTCGACTACACAAGGCGAACTACTGCCCTTTGCTTGCATGAGGCTAAGCGTTGTTTCCTTTCTTTGGATCGAGACTAAGCATTATCTCCTATTTGCATGAGACAAAGCATTGTCTCCTATTTTGAATGAGGCTAAGCCTTGCCTCTCTGACTGCAGAAAGCCAAGCACTGCCTTTCATTTCATGATACTAAGCATTGTCTCCTATTTGCATGAAGCTAAGCTCTACCTCTCTATTTGTACGAGGCTAAGCTTAATTTGTACGAGGCTAAGTTTAAATAAGGCTGCCAATTCTGAAATATGTTATTTGAATATGGTTCACCTGAATAATTTGGACCCTCTTAAGCTTAATGTGTTGATACCTGAATGTCTATACTTGTTGTTTGACATGAGTTTGTTTTTCCTACTCTGTTATGCATTCCTGTAATGACTAACTCGCATCGGTAATATGTTCACTATTAACTATGATCCGTTTCCATGCTAGTTTTGACACTTTGTCATGTCCTTGTTTGCTGAATCTCATATCCTTTAGTTATTATTTGAACCTTTAGAGTAGCTATCTCAACTTGTGTTTCCTTACCATGTTTGATACTGTTTTGCTTCATGATGTAAGTTAACATGTATGTCTTTTGATATTGTGATGGATACTTAACATGATTTGGTCCCCTAGGTTCTAATACTTTAAGTTATTGTTCTACTTAAACTTGTTTAGTATTATGCACATGTGTATGATAATCTTTGTTAATCCTGCAAACTTGTTTCTCCCATAACTCATTCAATATGTGACTGCCTATGTGTTATTTTGCTATGTATTGAACCTATTTTTAAGTCTTGCCGAACCTGCTTCTATGTCTTGTGACCTGTTAGATCAATTGCTTTGTGTTCTCATCCTTGCTATGTCTACTTTAAGTTATAAGTGTATTCCCTCAATTCATGACCCTCAACCATTTTCCACTCTTTGTCATTTGTTATCTACGTTATCTTTAAACCTTTCATTCTTAGCAGGCTGAAAGCCAAGGCTACCAAGGCTTTTACTATTGACCTCCCTAGTGTGAGCACTACTCGGGGTCCATACAATGGGCCTGTAATAATCTTTGTATAAACGATTGGGGTTGTTAGTAAAAGGGAATGAGGTAGATTTTAATATTTACATACAATGGGTAGATAACATGTCTATAGGACTTGGTAATATGTTTGCTATATGTGTTGTTCGATTACATGAGCATTGTAGGGATCATGACATTAGGGGAGCACACACACACATTACTTGTTTATTATTAATCATGAGTTCAAATGCTATGCCTACTGCTAGTGTTTATAGACAACATGCTTATAGGGATCAAGCACTCCTTCAACTTGCATGATTACTTTAAAATATATTAGAAACTTGCCTTTAGGAACAAAAATAAACTTTCCTTCAATTCACTTCAATTATTCACTAGAAATCATGCCTACAGGATTTTGATCATTTCATTTGCTATTGTATCACATTGTTCACTAGAATTCTTGTTCATAGGACTAAGCTATAAAGTACTATGCATTAGAGACCCTGCCTATAGGAAATAATTGCTCGCTATAATTAGTTAATGCTAGACCATTCAAAAACTACTTCATGCACGTCGTATGAATAATCCTGGGACTCTTTCCCTAGCAGATTCTGTTGTACCCAACTGTGTAGATCACTTAGGCATTGCACATATAGGATTAGTAATTTAAAACTCTCAACAATTCGCTTATGATACCCAGATGATTCTATCTATAAGCTATATCCTGCATCTGAAATCACTTGCATACTTTGATCATCTAGAAAGCATGTCTATAGGATTTTGTAGATTCCTGATCTGCATATGTGTTTGCGTGCATTTGTTGCCTAAATGTGAAGGAAAGCTTGAGCCTTGA
Organism: Nicotiana tomentosiformis; assembly: GCF_000390325.3. Taxonomy (NCBI): domain Eukaryota; kingdom Viridiplantae; phylum Streptophyta; class Magnoliopsida; order Solanales; family Solanaceae; genus Nicotiana; species Nicotiana tomentosiformis. Next base: position 44,341,376 of record NC_090812.1, on the reverse strand, counting down.
CTGCCTATATGTGAAGTCCAGTGTGTTTTGTATGTTGCCTAGTTGTATTCCTATATTCGCACTGAGATCTATATTAATCATGTTATAATAAAGTTCTTTGAGTTTAGAATTCTATTTCTTTATTTGATCGCCTAGCTTAATCGTAATCCACACAATCTTAAGTTCAGCCGGGACTCACAATTGTGGACCTCGAGGAGTGCCTAACACCTTCTCCTTGAGGTACTTGAGCCCTTACCCGATCTTTGGTGACGTAGACTAGTCGAACAGAGTTATCTGCTTAATAGGTGCCATAACGCAACTTAAAAACCGATAGGTGGCGACTCTCCTCTTTTTATACCTCCTTTAAAAGAGTTGTTACACGTCGAAGCCCGCATTTCACGGGAGAAAACGGGGGCGCGACACTTAATCTTAAGGTTCAACGCCTAGCTGCTAGGTTCATCCCTAAAAAGTAGATTATTTTGATAAGCATTGGAATCAATATTTTGCTTGTCATAGTTGCAATACGACTTTCCTGGTCAATAGTTCTAGCTGAATGTAAGGACCCGCAAAATTTTAAAACAAAAAAACTCGGGGTTTCGTGGTGCCAAGTTAGATTCCTGCATTATTATAGTAGAAATTCTTCGAGGTTGGAGAAGCTTAACTAATAGGACCAGACCTTGTGCATCAGGCTACAGAAAAGGTTAAGATCATAAAAGAGCGGTTGAAAACTGCTCAGAGTCGTCAAAAATTCTACTTGGATGTTCGTCGTAGAGACTTAGAGTTCAAAGAAGATGATTGGGCGTTGTTGAAGGTATCTCCATTGAAGGGGATCATGCGGTTTGGGAAGAAAGGAAAATTAAGTCCGAGGTATGTCGGGCCGTATAAAATTATTCAAAGGATAGGTCAGGTGGCGTACAAGCTTGAGCTACCACCTTAGATGTCATTAGTACACCCGGTATTCCATGTGTCCTTTTTGAAGAAGGTAGTTGGAGATCCGTCCGCTATCGTGCCGGTTGAGACCATCGAGATTAGTGAAGAACTGTCATATGAAGAGATTCCGGTTGCTATTCTTGATTGACAGGTCCGAAAGTTGAGTAAAGAAATTGCATCTGTAAAAGTACTATGGCGAAACCAGCAAGTCGAATAAGCTACTTGGGAAGCTGAGAATGAAATGAAAAAGAAGTACCCTCATTTATTTGAATACCATGTAATAGCTCTATAAAGTTGTCCTCCCCCCCCCCCCAAATTTTGTATCACTTGTTCGGCTAATATAAAGGCACCACTTTCTAGTTATATGTACCCCCCCATGAGGCTTCGGTTGGTGTTATTTTGCATTCTGTTGTGTCATTTAATTCTATATATTGTTCTAAGGTGTGTTTCGGGGGGGTTTCTGACAGGTGATTAGGCCTAAATACAAAGGAAACTCTGGAGAAATTTTGGGGCTGATGGTATATGGTACAAATGAAACTGTGTTAAGCAAACCTTGATCCTCATTCGAGGATGAATGATCTTAAGTGGGGGAGGATGTAAGGACCCGCAAAAATTTAAAACAAAAAAACTCGGGGTTTCATGGTGCCAAGTTAGATTTCTACATTATTATAGTAAAAAAACTCGGGGTTTGGACTTTTTGGATTTAACAGTACCCTACGGACTTAGAGAAAATGTTTCGCAGAAGGATGCATTTCTGCGGCTGCATAATCACTCAGCGGACCGCATAATGGCCGCAGAGTGAAGCAGTACATTGGCCAGTTTAAGTTCAGATTTGAGGTTGATTATGCGACCGCATAACCACTATGCGGACCGCATATCGATCGCATAATACCTCTTGGGTTTTTACGGAGGAAGTTCAGCGGTACATTATGTGACCGCAGAATGAGTATGCGGACCGCATGCTGGTCACATACCCGATGGCCATTTCTGCGGTCACTTTGGGAACCGCATAACCGTTATGCGGTCGCATATGTGACCGCAAACCTGTGTCGGGGCACCCATTTTCTTAATTTAATACCTGACCCCCATTCAATTAAAACACCCCCTTTAGTCTATTTTGAGCTTATTTTCTAATACTATTGAGTGAGAGATGGAGCCTTAGAGTGAGAAAGTAATCCTCATCAATTATTCTTCAATTCTTGCTTGAAACTTTGAAGATTATCAAGGAAAGCAATCCAGGCCTCCATCATAGAGGTAAGAATCTATACCCTAGCCCTAAATTTTAGAAACTTATACTAAAAATGAGTAATTAATAATATGGTCCATGGGTATGAGGGTAGTTTATCTTGCATGCATGTGTCGTAAAAAGAGTGTGGAAAAGGGAACTAGAACCATGAATGTTTTCCTTATTTTGGGTTCAATTTGTATATTGCTAAAATAGATTGAGGTTGCTAAGGGTTCCGGATAATTGTAGAGTCTAAAGAAGGACAATTGAGATATGTATGGCTAACTCTCTTCTTCCTAGAATCGAACTCCTGGTGTCCGAATAATTGGTGTAAGTTCCGACTTGATCATGCTAGAATTGTTTGCCTTAGTTTGTTGGGTTGGAAGATTCATGTTCCCTAATTGTCTTAGATGTTTACAATGTCATCATGCTATTTGAGAACGTGACTATGATTTTCCAAGCTCCTTCTCTTATGTGTGAAATGTCTTATGTGATGGTATTTATTGACATGAATGATGACGTTACTTGAACGAATAAAAAGGGAAAGACTTGAATTGTAAAATGTTCCAAAGTGCCAAGAACTATTTAATAAATGTGGTTGTTTGTGCCATGTAATGAAAGATTGGAAAGAGATGCGAATTGAGTGAATACTTGAAAGAGGTTATGTCTCAAGTGGGATGGCTTAGCCGATCGGGCCGGGATCGGATGCCATGCCATACACCTGGTGGCATTTGTGTTGGAATTATTGATTTACATTGTGGATATGGATATATCTCACTTGGGATGGCTTAGCCGGTCGGGCCGAGACCGGACTCCATGTAAAAATACGGTGGCATTGAGAGTTGTGGCATTGGCACTAAATATCATTAACCTAAAAAGATGGAAAGATTGAATTGGCAATTATGTGATCCTTATTTGGTGATTCTTTTTATTTACGTGAAGTACTTATTGATTGTTATGACTGCCTTCTCTTTGTTTCACTATTCATTCTACTAAGATTAGTGTTTGCCTTACATACTAGTACTATTCGACAGTACTAACGCCCCTTTTGTCGGGGGCGCTACATATTTGAATGGATGTAGGTGGTTCCATCGCAGATAGTGGTGCTCTCCGTCTCACTCATCACAGCAGTCTTAGTAAGCCCCGTTTGTTCCTGGGGTCATGTAGTCCTTCTTCTGTATAAGAATTTATATTTTGAGGTATAGCCGGGGCGTTGTTGCCGGCATTGTCATGTTGCTCTTTTGTACCCTTAGAGGAACCGTAGACGTTTATGTATGTCATGTATGTATGTTGGGGTGGTCGTTGGATCGAGTTGTATTTTGGAAATTTAACTATGGCATAATGCATAAAATGAAAAAAATTAACTTGCAACGTTTATATACTTATATAACTGATCTCTCCCCTGTTTTACAAATGGTGACGCATTCCCTTTTTGGATCATGATTGAGTCGGGTAGAAAAGGTTTACTAGGCTTGCTCGATCGGGTTCACTCGGTTGAGCGCCGGTTGCGCTCCCCGAGGTTGGGGCGTGACAAACTTGGTATCAAAGCCTAAGGTTTTAAAGTGTCATAGGATGTCTCGGAGCCGTGTCTAGTAGGGCCCTTCTTATCGGTGTGTTGTCCACCACATCTATAATTAGGGGGCTACTTGGACATTTAAGAATGATACCCTTCATCGTTGTTCTATATCGTGCGATATTGCGGAACGAGAGGTTGTTTTCCTCTAACTCGTGCATTGTTCTACCTTTCAATAAATGGTACCTAAGAAGATAGCGAGAATTGGCCAAGAAGCCAATACCACACCAAAAGTGACTGTTGATCCCCTACTTGATAATGCGGGTGAGGATAACCCCCCTACTATCACACTGCCTGATTCATCGACTCCGGAACAGACTACCCCAGTTCTTACACTCGCGGAGGGTACCACAATCCCTCCCGCCGATATACCTGTTCCACCTATAGCCCCAGCTCCTGGTCCCGGTATTTCTGATGGGGATATTAGGGGAGCTATTCAGATGCTGAATCAGTTAGTAGCTTCTCAGGCCCAGAGGTCAAATGTTGCACCGACCCTATTTAGCTCGCAAGAGGATTCTTCTAGTTCCAGTGTAAACAGGTTCCTTCCGTTAGACCCTCCAGCGTTCCCAAGTACTGATCCGGGGGCAGACCCTCAGGATTTCATTGATGAGATGCATAAGACTCTCCTAGTTATGCGTGCTACTGAAGTAAAAGGGGTAGAGTTGGCCTCTTATCATCTGAAAGGGGTGGCATATTCCTGGTATGAAATGTAGGAAGATTCCCGTGAGGAGGGGAGCCCTCCGGCAAGATAGAGTGAGTTTGCGGATGCCTTCATAGACAATTTCTTGCCTGCCGAGACTAAGGCAGACTGTGCTGTGGAGTTTGAGACCCTTAAACAGGGTAGTAGGAAGGTGTGGGAGTATCACATGGAATTCGTGCGCCTGTCGAAGTATGTTGTTCGTATGATGCCGACTATGGAGGCAAGAGTGTGTCGATTTGTGAAAGGCCTTTGCCCTTTGGTTATTAATGAGGCTACCACAGCTGCTCTAAATTATGACATGAACTATGGAAGGATGGTGGCATTTTCCCAAGCTACGGAGTCTCGAAAGTTAAAGCTCAGGATGGAACGGGAAAGTAGTAGTAGGGCCCGATCAGCGGGCAACTTTGGGGATTCATTCGGGGGTGGGATATTAGCTTTTTGGGGAGGATCAGCAGGGCCATCCCAGTCTTATGCTCAGAATTCAGCTAGTTCCCCACCAACAGGGCACGGTCAGCAGCAATGGAGTCGCTTTAAGCCCGGTCAGAGCAGTAGAGGGTCCCACAATCAGGGCCGATCAGGAGGGAGATTCCAGCAGCAGCAGAGGGTCCCATGCCCTAAGTGTGGGAGGATACATTCGGGAGTCTGCTACCTGGACATGCTAGTATGTTACGAATGCAGAATGAGAGGCCATATTCAGAGAGAGTGTCGTGCATCCCGTCAGGGTGCAGGTAGGGGCACAACTCAGTCATCCAGTCCTACAGCTGCCAAATTTTCAGCACACCCTCCAGCTCGAGGCTCTTCAGCACCAGCAGGGCATGGTGCAGCTAGGGGTGGTGCACAGAGTTCAGGAGGACTCAGCTGATTCTATGCTATGAGTGGTCGATAGAGTGCGGAGGCTTCCCCAGATGTCGCCACAGGTATATTAACTGTTCAATCTCATGATGTGTATGCCCTTATTGATTCCGGATCTTCCTTGTCCTATGTTACTCCTTATGTTGCTTTGAGCTTTGGGGTAGAACTGGAACAACTTCATGAGCCGTTCTCTATATCTACCCCAATTGATGAGTTTATTACGGCCGCGCGAGTTTATAAAGATTGTGTTATCACGGTGCATGGTCGGGATACCATGGTTGATCTTATTGAACTAGGGATGATCGATTTTGATGTAATAATGGGAATGGATTGGCTTTATTCATGTTTTTCGAAACTCGATTGCCAAGCCAGAATCATGAGGCTTGAGTTTCCTAATGAGCCAGCTGTTGAGTGGGAGGGGAATAATGTTATGCCAAAAGGTAGGTTTATTTCTTACCGTAAGGCCACAAAGATGATCAGGAAGGGGTATATTCACCATTTGGTCTGAGTTACGGACCCCACTGCTAAGGTGCCTACCCTTGAATCTGTACCAATTGTGAATGAATTCCCCGATGTATTTCCGGATGAGCTCCCTGGAATTCGACCAGACAGGGAGATTGATTTTGGGATTGATGTGATGCTGGGCATGCAACCCATATCCATTCCACCTTATAGAATGGCGCCGATAGAATTAAAAGAGCTAAAGGAACAACTAAAGGGTTTGCTAGAGAAAGGTTTCATCCGACCGAGTGTGTCGCCTTGGGGCACACCGGTTCTCTTTGTCAAGAAGAAAGATGGATCGCTGCGGATGTGTATTCATTACCGGCAACTCAACAAAGTCACAATCAAAAACAAAAACCCATTGCCTAGAATAGATGATTTGTTTGATCAATTACAAGGTGCTAAGTTGTTCTCCAAAATTGATTTGCGGTCCGGGTACCATCAATTGAAGGTAAGGGAGCAGGATATTCCGAAAATAGCTTTCAGAACTCGGTATGGGCACTTTGAATTTTTGGTAATGTCTTTCGGGCTAACAAATACCCTGACAGCTTTCATGGATCTTATGAATCGAGTCTTCAAGTAGTTCCTTGACTCCTTTGTGATAGTATTCATTGACGACATCCTCGTGTATTCACGAAGTCGAGAGGATCACGCCGATCACCTCAGGGCAGTTCTGCCAGCTCTTCATCAATATCAATTGTATGCAAAGTTCCCGAAATGTGAATTTTTGCTTGAATCTGTTACATTCCTGGGTCTTGTCATCTTCGGAGAAGGAATTAAGGTTGATCCTCAAAAGATTGCAGCGGTGAAAGTTTGGCCTAGACCTACTACTCCAACAGAGATTCGTAGTTTCTTGGGTTTGGCCGGGTATTATAGGAGGTTCGTGGAGGGGTTCTCCACTCTTGCCTCTCCATTGACTAAATTGATGCAGAAGGCAGTTAAGTTCCAGTGGTCCGATGCTTGTGAAAGGAGCTTCCAGGAATTGAAATCTCGATTGACTTTGGCGCCGGTATTGACCCTGCCAGAGGGTACCTACGGGTTTGTGGTGTATTTCGATGCTTCAAGGATTGGTATTGGGTTTGTATTAATGCAACATGGTAAGGTTATAGCATATGCTTCAAGGCAACTTAAGAATCATGAAAAGAATTATCCAACTCATGACTAAGAGCTTGCGGCGGTAGTTTTTGCATTAAAAATTTGGCGTCATTATTTGTATGAAATCCATATAGATGTATTCACGGAGCACAAGAGTCTTCAATACATCTTGGATAGAAGGAATTGAACTTAAGGCAGAGAAGGTGGCTTGAGTTGCTCAAACATTATGACATCGACATTTTATATCATCCGGGGAAAGCTAATGTGGTGGCGGATGCTCTTAGTCGGAACTTTATGGGTAGTTTGGCTCACTTGGAGGCATGTCAAAGGCCCTTGGCCTGGGAGATTAACTAGTTGGCCATTTTGGGAGTTCGTCTTATGGACTCTAGTGAATGGGGGAGTGATTGTGCGGAATAGGGTGGAATCATCGCTTGTGACGGAGGTCAAGGAGAAGCAATACAGTGATCCAGTATTGGTGCAGCTAAAGGAAGGGATTCATAAACATAAGACTAAGGCTTTTTCTCTTGGCATGGATGACGGTATATTATGGTACCACGGATGACTATGTGTTCCAAATGTAGATGGTCTTCGGGAATGGATCATGGCGGAAGCGCATACTTCTAGATATTCCGTGCACCTAGGCTCTATAAAAAATGTATCATGATCTCAAGGAAGTTTACTGGTGGAATGACATGAGGAGGGTGTGGCGGACTTTGTGGCAAAATGTTCAAACTGTCAACAGGTGAAGGCCGAGCATCAAAGGCCCGGTAGGTTAGCTCGGAGTATAGAAATTCTAATGTGGAAATGGGAAATGATCAACATGGATTTTGTGGTAGGGTTACCACGCACGCCGCGTAGGTTTGACTCAATTTGGGTTATCGTGGATTGACTCACAAAATCAGCTCACTTTTTGTCAGTTAAATCCACCGACACTGCGGAACAATATGCTCAGTTGTATATCAAGGAAATAGTCAGGATTCATGGCACTCCGATTTTCATCATTTCCGACCGAGGGGCCCAATTCACAGCTAATTTCTGGAAGAAGTTTCAGCAAGGTTTGGGTATGCAGGTAAATCTTAGCACAACTTTCCATCCACAGACTGACGGGCAAGCAGAACGAACTATTCAAACGCTTGAGGACATGTTGCGTGCGTGTGTGCTTGACTTCAAGGGTAGCTGGAATGATCATTTGCCGCTCATAGAATTTGCTTATAACAACAACTTCCATGCCAGTATTCAGATGGCGCCGGTTGAGGCCTTGTATGGTAAAAGATGTAGATCGCTGATTGGGTGGTTCGAGGTTAGAGACGCTGAACTAATAGGACCAGACCCTATGCATCAGGCTACAAAAAAGGTTAAGATCATGAAAGAGCGATTGAAGACAGCTCAGGGTCGTCAAAGATTCTACTCAGATGTTCGTCGCAGTGACTTAGAGTTCAAAGAAGATGATTGGGTGTTCTTGAAGGTATCTCCCATGAAGGGGATCATGCCGTTTGGGAAGAAAGGAAAATTAAGTCCGAGGTATGTCGGGCCATATAGAATCATTCAAATGATAGGTCATGTGGCGTACAAGCTTGGACTACCACCTGAGATGTCATTAGTACACCCGGTATTCCATGTGTCCGTGTTGAAGAAGGTAGTTGGAGATCTGTCCGCTATAATGCCGGTTGAGACCATCGAGATTAGTGAAGAACTGTCATATGAAGAGATTCCGGTTGCTATTCTTGATAGACAGGTCTGAAAGTTGAGGAACAAAGAAATTGCATCCGTAAAAGTATTATGGAGAAACCAGCAAGTCGAAGAAGATACTTGGGAAGCCGAGAATGAAATGAAAAATAAGTACCCTCATTTATTTAAATAGGCATGTAATAGCTCTATAAAGTTGTCCCCCCCCCCAAAAAAAATAAAAAATTTGTATCACTTGTTCGACTAATATAAAGGCACCACTTTCTAGTTATATGTCACCCCCATGAGACTTCGGTTGGTGTTATTTTGCATTCTGTTGTGTCATTTAATTAGATATATGTTGCTAAGGTGTGTTTCAGGGGGTCTCTGACAGGTGGTTAGGCCTAAATACAAAGCAAACTCTGGCTACATTTTTAGAAAAATTAGGAAGTTAGGAAAATTTGGGGCTGATGGTATATGGTACAAATGAAACTATGTTAAGCAAACCTTTATCCTCATTCGAGGATGAATGATCTTAAGTGGGGGAGGATGTAAGGACCCCCAAAAATTTAAAACAAAAAAACTCGGGGTTTCGTGGTGCCAAGTTAGATTCCTGCGTTATTATAGTAAAATAACTCGGGGTTCGGACTTATTGGATTGAACAGTACCCTACGGACTTACAGAAAATGTTTCATAGAAGGATGCGTTTGTGCGGCCCATTATGCGGCCGCATAATCACTCAGCGGACCGCATAATGGCCGCAGAGTGAAGCAGTACATTTGCCAGTTTAAGTTCATCTTTGTGGTCAATTATGCGACCGCATAACCACTATGCGGACCGCATAACCACTATGCGAACCGCATATCGATCGCATAATCCCTCTTGGGTTTTTGCGGAGGGAGTTCTGCGGTGCATTATGCGACCGCGGAACGAGTATGCGGACCACATACTGGTCGCATACCTGAGGCCTAAGTTCAGGCCCCTGAGGGCCATTTCTGCGGTCATTTTGCGGACCGCATAACCATTATGCGGTCGCATATGCGACCGTAGACCTGTGTCGAGGCACCCATTTTCTTAATTTAAAACCCGACCCCCATTCCGTTAAAACACCTCCTCTAGTATATTTTGAGCTCATTTTCTGATACTATAGAGTGAGAGAGGGAGCCTTAGAGTGAGAAAGTAACCCTTATCAATTATTCTTCAATTCTTGAGTGAAATTTTGAAGATTATTAAGGAAAGCAATCCACGCCTCCATCCTAGAGGTAAGAATCTATACCCTAGCCCTAAACCTTCGAAACATATACTGAAAATGAGTAATTAATAAGATGGTCCATGGGTATGAGGGTTGTTTACCTTGCATGCATGTGTGGTAAAAAGAGTGTGGAAAAGGGAACTAGAACCATGAATGTTTTCCTAATTTTGGGTTCAATTTGTATATTGCTAAAATAGATTGAGGTTGCTAAGGGTTCCGGATAATTGTAGAGTCTAAAGAAGCGCAATTGAGGTATGTATGGCTAACTCTCTTCTTCCTAGAATCGAACTCCTGGTGTCCGAATATTAGGTGTATGTTCTGACTTGATCTTACTAGAATTGTTTGCCTTAGTGTTTTGGGTTGGAAGATTCATGTTTCATAATTGTTTTAGATGTTTACCATGTCATCATTATATTTGAGAACGTGACTACGATTTTCCAAGCTCCTTCTCTTATGTGTGAAATGTCTTATGTGATGGTACTTATCAACATGAATGATGATGTTACTTGAACGAATAAAAAGGGAAAGACTTGAATTGTAAAATATGCCAAAGTGAGAAGAACTATTTAATAAATGAGGCTGTTTGTTCCATGTAATAAAAGATGGGAAAGAGATGCAAGTTGAGTGAATACTTGAAAGAGGTCATGTCTCAAGTTAGATGGCTTAGCCGATCGGGCCGAGATCGGACGCCATGCCGTTCACAGGGTGGCATTTGTGTTGGAATTATTGATTTACATTGTGGATATGGATATGTCTTACTTGGGATGGCTTAGTCGGTCGGGCCGAGACGAGACACCGTGTAAAAACACGATGGCATTGTGAGTTGTGGCTTTGGCACTAAATATCATTAACCTAAAAAGATAGAAAGATTGAATTGGAAATTATGTGATCCTTATTTGGTGATTCTTTGTATTTCGGTGCAGTACTTATTGATTGTTATGACTGCCTTCTCTTTGTTTCAATGTTCATTCTTCTAAGATTAGTGTTTGCCTTACATATTAGTACTATTCGACAGTACTAACGCCCCTTTTGCCGAGGGCGCTACATCTTTGAATGGATGTAGGTGGTTCCATCGCAGATAGCGCTGATCACAGATAGTGGTGCTCTCCCTCTCACTAATCACAGCAGTCTTGGTGAGCCCCATTTCTTCCTGGGGTCATGTAGTCCTTCTTCTGTATAAGTTTCTATATTTTGAGGTATAGCCGGGGCCTTGTTGCCAGAATTGTCATGTTGCTCTTTTGTACCCTTAGAGGCTCCGTAGACGCTTATGTGGGTCATGTATGTATGTTGGGGTGGTCGTTGGACCGAGTTGTATTTTGGAAATTTAACTATGGCATAATGCATAAAATGAAAAAAATGAACTAGCAACATTTATATACTTATATAACTGATCTCTCCCCTGTTTTACAAATGGTGATGCATTCCCTTTTTGGATCATGAATGAGTCGGGTAGAAAAGGTTTACTAGGATTGCTCGACCAAGTTCACTCGGTTGATCACCGGTCGCGCTCCCCGAGGTTGGGGCGTGACACTAAAGCTAGCCGAGATCGAGAGTTTTCTTATCATGCTAATCCTGGATTGAAATTCAGCTGGTGTGCCAAGGCTGAAACTGCCAGATAGAGACGATCTAGCATGACTCTTACTATAATTGAGTATAGAAAAGAGGTATCATCTTATGTGCGTATCGAAGTGCGTGATAGAGATAAATCCTTCCGTAAGTTGAATTTTTTTTGGTAAGCGAATGGTTAAAGTCAATAAAAGTGATAATGCCAAACCTTAGAGTTCATTGTAGGGCCTATTCCTTATGACTTCTAGGCGTCTTCTAGGCTTTCACCCTCTGTCAGTCCATTGCATCAAGAGTATTGAGATTTATTGGGCCCTAGGACCCTTTTTGTAAAGCGACATAACTAAAGTAATGATAGGAAAGGAAACCTTATTTGATGACCATCCCTCCTTCTGAATAGAGGTAAGGTTGTCTATTAATCGACAGCCGCTGGTAGAATATATCTACCCTACGCCCTCACTGGTATAATGAATAAGTACGGGCTTTTTTCTCCTACAACGGGAAATAAGCTTTCATAGCACTAAGACTGAAAAGAAGGGTTGATACATCGACAACTCAGTTACACCGGCACAACCTAGCCAAGAATCTAGACCTTCACCCCTATTCCATGGTAATTTGATATGTTCATTTAGCTGCCTTGCATACACGCATATCATCGGTAAGTGCCCTTTAACCTTTAGGAACTAGCAGAAGAAGAGCTAGACTAGGAGTAGCAACCAGAAGGGGGAAATGATGTATGTTCAAGGATCCTGAGGCGAGTCCACAAATATAATTTATTCCATTTCTTTTGCATCTGTTGATGATGCTGAAGCGGATTTAACTTCAACGGGTACTGGTAGATTTCCACTGGCACATCAGCACTTCCGGCTTAAAGGCTTGCTTTCCATGCTCCTTTCAAAGGTAGACTTATCGCCAAGGACAAACCAACTGATCTACGCTCGAACCTCCTAAGAAGACTGGCTGGTCAGAAATAGGTTATCCAAGAAGGCTCCATGGAGAAGGGGCGAATAACCTTTCACATCTGATTCAATAGAAAGAACTAATCTACTTTAATATCATATATAGTTTCATTGTCTTGTAGATGTACTTAATCGATGCACTATAAGTCTTCGATAGAACCCCAAAAAACGTGCTTATTGCTCACCATTGGCTTGGGTTGTCCTCCTCAAACCGAACAACTTCCAAGTCAACCTTCTTTGATTAAGCCCTTATCTAATTTGGGTGCATGCTCTCCCATTGGGAATTTTATATCCTTGTACCACTGAAGGGCCCTGGCTCTCTCAATCAAAGGATGGTCTTTATCGATCTCCTAGCCGAAGTTAGCGTTCAACTCCGCGGGGGTTTCCAAGTCCAATCCGAGTATTCGCGCTTATGGACTCCCCTTTTGAAGGAAGCTTGCGAAGGGCTGAATGAGAGATAGAGCTTCGATTAAGAAGAAAAAAATTGTATACTAGACCTTCCCTAATGGGAGAACCAAACAAAGGATGAGTGCTAGCGCTAAAGTCGTTGTTTTCTTCCTGAATTTCATAGCGGAAGCTTGACTTTTGGGTATTCAACTTTGTGTTGCAGCTTAGTGAGATGACCCTGACATAGAAGGTTTAAGCTCAGCCTCAGGGCGGTAGTCTCTCTATCAGGCCCCACTGCTTCAGTCTCTTTCTCTTTATCCGCATTCCCATACGGATTAACAAGCCTTTACGTGCTCTCTTCGTAGCATTAAAAAAGTCATCTAAATCTAATTAATAAGAAAAAATCCTCCAATATTAGTATAGGTGGGGCGGAAAGGTTGAGCGGAGGCAGGCAAGCATGTAAAGTAGAGTTTTTCTTGGCCCATGAAAATTTGAGAACTATAGATTCAGTAGTACCGATTTTTGGGGACTGCTAAGAGGTATGCAAACTCGTTGGAGGATTAGTTCTTCCCATTCCAGTATGTCCACCACCATAAATGCCAGAATTGGGTCGAGGACTTAATTCTGGCAAATGTAAAGATGGCTAGAGAGGAGACGGTAAAAGTAGAAAGGATATAAGTAGCCACACCAGCATCTATCCGAGAAAGTAGTAATAGAGCACGCAACGATAAAGGCAAGAGGAGCGTCCAGTCGAATCAATTTATACCTCAAAGTGCTCCTTATCTTAATAAGACTAATTAACTAAATTTTAGAAAAAATCTTGAGATTAAGCATATAAGTCATTCTATTAGTGCAATACGCCTTGTTTAGTCATAGCTTAAGGTTGTTAGAGCATACTAATATTCACTTTCTTAATGTTAGCTCCTAAGCAGCTTTCGCCTATCATTCCATCTATGATAATCGCTAAATAATCGATTAGAAAGTGGAAATTGAAGACTGAGAACATATGAGGTCGGCGCTAAAAGACTGACTTAAGAAATTACTTAAGTCAAGTTCTTGTGCTATATCTCGTTCGTGATCCCCACGTGGGAATCACATCACTCCCTTTTGACTAAAGTTCTTAGAAGAGGCAATGCTTCAGAATTAGACTAGGGGCCTTATGCCAATCAACATCGTTCATTCTCCCTGTCCGGGAAGAACTTCACTCCTAAGACGTTAAGCTAGAAAGACTAATATGTTTAGGCTAGGGCGCCAACCCTCACTAGAAGTCAGTTTTCCCATGTCCGGTAGACTTTCTTTCTACAACTTGACTTTCACTAATAGAATACTTAAATGTTATTAGAATAGGCTGAGAAAAGCGCTAAGAGAGAACCTTACGATATTACTTAAGTAAAGGTGAGCAACAATTGTTCTTTCAAGCTCAGAATAGGCCGTCTAGTGCTATATCTCGTTCGTGATCCCCACTCGGGAATCATATCACTTTTGACATAGCACCGCAAGAGAACCTTTTAAAGAACTATTAGTATCCTTTACTTAAGAAAATACTTTCTTAGTAGTTGCTAAAGGCTTCTTTCTTCTATATCAGGAATATAGGTCAAAAATGATCTTCAAATTGACTTTTTCTTCAACAATAAGTTCTAATTATTTAGATAAATAAAAGAGAAAACAAAACCTCCAGATGAGAAAGAAAAGAAAATGAAAATAAAGATATAAAGCAATGAAGACATCATAGTCTGTTTTAACTCCTCCGCAAGAAAGGAACTAGGCGCTTCACCCTTTCCTTCCCCACCTAATCTTGCTTCCATATAGGCGTGGTATAGGAGAAGCCCCATAACTAGTCTTGAAGCTTCATTCAGGTTGATTCCAGTTGGCGCAATGCCACATCAATCCGTTATGGCTCGATCCTCTTCCTTAGCAGCGGAGGATTCTGATGAGTGGTGATTTTACCACTCATTCTAGTCTCTTTTCTTTAGATTTTTCACCCTTTAATTATAATGTGAGGTTGTTTATGGTGTATATTGCTAGATTTTAAGGTAAATGATGCAACAAAGAGACTTGAATTCCAGTGAAGCAGAATTGAGCAAAAAAGAGTACAAAAGTGCAAAATCCTTCATTGATTTCGCATTTGCAGAACACTGCCCGCATATACGACCTCGCATCTGCGAGTTGGAAGGCCGAATCTGCAGAGTTAAACTTCACTGGGACCGCATCTACAGCAAAAACTCCACACCTGTGGAGTCGCTAGTGCGACCTTTTTGTCCGCATCTGCGGAGCAAGGGAATTCTACATGGGCTCGCACCTGCGATGGTTTATCCGCATTTGTGGAGTCACACTTGTGCCACAATATTCGCATCTGTGGAGTTGGAAAAATCCATTGAGTTCACGCATCTGTGATTGAAGGCCCGCATTTGCGGAGCCGGACCTACGAGGATCTTTCCGTAGGTGCGGTCAACGGGTTTCTGACCTGGGCAGTATTGACATTTCACATTTTCTCAACTCCAAACCCACAAATACGGAATCATATCATATCTTGGAGAATCGTTGGCTTATTTTCAGTCCATATACTAGAGAGAACACGTTTTGTGAGCTAGGGTTCTTGCACACATACTTGGGTCTTGAAGATTTGAAGCTTTTGGTTGAGAATTGCTTACTCCTTTATGCTCATTTCTTCAGCTCCTTACTTTGTATTGTATATCTAAGTGTGCAGTATTTATTTCCAACACTTGAATCTTGTTTATGGTAATACTCACATTTAAAGTGTGGATTAAATACCTTGTTGTGCTTATGTATTGAATGATTTTTATTTATTATGAAGCGAGTTGTTGTTTCTTTAATTATTCTTGTTCTTGAATGTTTCCAAAGGGATTAGCTAACCCTAGGACTCTCCCATTTACTTCGGATTAATTTTGGGAAAAATAGTTCGGGGTTGGGAAACATTAATTCACAAGAACTTGAAGCGTTAACCCTTACTTTATAGATTCTACCTAGGGATAGGAAAGAACTATTTATAGCCATATTCGGGTGTGCTTAATCCCTTAATTATTTTAGGGATAATTCAATAAGGAAGTCTTGTTAGTCTTCGGGAGAAGCTAATATAGAATTATTATCCGAGGCTAATAAATAATAAACTCATTCATATTTATAAAATTGTGAAATATATTGGATCGTTACTTGAGTGTAAATCCCGATGCACCCATGCTTGTAGCCATTGATCATTTTACTTGCTTTCTAGGTTAGTTTACATTTTCGCATTTAGCTATAATATTTTCTCAACAACCATTCTAAGTGTTTGGCATTGCATAATAAGTGATAATTCTCTTACATTCCTAATCGTCTATATATTGTTCTCTGTGGGATTCGACCCCGACTCATAGTTGGGTAAATTATATTGCATGCGACCGTGTACATTTACTTTTTAGTAATGGATTTGGACGTCATCAGATTCTCCGGGCAGCCTGCGTGAATCAGTACATCAGTTAGACGAGCAATGGATTATATCAGCCCAATTCGTACCAAGTTTTATTTGTCGGGCATGAAGAAAGCTCCAAGGATTGCTCCGGGGTTAGAACACTCTACAGAAACCCCTTTGGATGACTGCTTTGTACTTGCCGCTATCTTTCATTCAGATCGTACATCTTACCTTGCCTATACGGTGGATATCTATTTTCTCTGTAGGAAAGTAGCTTCTGAGAGAAATCTCATAATTACTGCTCTTACCTGGGGAAACGAGACCCTAACTAAAATACCAAAGTCGGTGCTGCCTGTAGCTGGTCTAGCTCTTGAATTCGACTTTCAACTTGCTCTTAGAGAGAGGAGGTATAAAGTAGCTAGAGTACGTTTTCTGCTTTAGGCCCAGCCGCTAGACTAACTAACTACCCCTTGCTTTGGCTAAGAAAGTAGCTCTTAGAACGAGGGATAAGTCTCAGGAGTGGAAAGATCAGGAAGTTTCCCTGGTGAAAGCAAAAAGCCTCGCTTCGCTCTTTCTCGCCTAACTGAGAAAGTAACTCCCTACCTTCGGGCCATTCTTCGGAGTAAGGGAAAGGAATACCAAAACCTAGGTCTCTTTTAATCCGATGTCGGAATAAAAGATGAAAGCTTGTTAGCAGTGTAGCGATCCTACACTCATTCTAGTAAGTGCAGTCAGTCCAAGCATAATAGGAATAGGTAAGAAAAGTCACTAGGGAAGTAGGCTTAGCCCTTTCAGTTCTAGTGCTTGAGTACTCCTATCCCTAACTCTTTTCCCGTACAATTGTAAGGTCGCAGTCCTACGATCCAATCCAATTCTCTTTTGGGCGTGGCTAATGTGAGCCAGTCTATCTTGACACCTCCCCTCTTAGTCTTTTACTTCTTTTTGCACACCAGTGCAGTTCTCCGTTCAAAGAGACTTTTCAAATAGAAGCAAGAATAGAAGCTCTTCCTCCCGATTCTCAATGGAATTCTCTGGGAGAGAAACTGCTTTGCCTCAGGTCATGAGCCTGATGAGTTGACCAATTCCTCTACCTTTCTTCTTCCCCTTCTCTTTCGAACTCCAAAAACCAAGGTTCGACTTGCATGTGTTAAGCATATAGTCTGAGTAGCATGATTGGAGCTTCTTAGCGCTTAGGCTACTACCTAAAAGTAAGTTTTTTGCTCTTTTCCTCTTGCATAACTTAGATGCATGAGATATTAAGCAAGACTTTATGCGCAACGATTTCTTCTTCTCTTATGATTTATAAAATTACAGGGGGGAGACCAAAAAAAAGAGAGTAGATTGGCTGCTTTTTCCAGTTAAGTATAGTTGATAATCCCATTTTCTAATTTGAATTTGAATAAATTCTCTTTATTATTATAAATATAGGTTTTTTATCTTCCATCTTTTCTCCACATCTTTGGGCGACCCCTTCCCTTTCCTCTTTTTTTCGTTTCAAGCATGGACCTTAACTTACCGAACTAGCTTAGTAAAGTAGAAATCATTAGTTGTCAACTGTTCATAGTCAGCAGTGGAAGAGGGCGTAACTTTGATTACTCAAGTTGCCCTCTCATGATTGAATGTGAAAAATAATTGCTTTTATTTAGCAACAGTCTTATAAGGATGATGCTTACCCTGTGCCTTATCAATAATTAATAAGGAAGACCGGGCTAAAGGTAACTACTTTTTGCTCACCCGGTGAAAGGCATAGTAGGTAAAAGGGCTATTGGTTGTTTCACTTCCTTACCTCGGGTAGGTTGAAAAGGCTGCTAAGAAGAAAAGTTTTCTTTTCTTTTGCGACCTTCCATACCAAGGAGGGTTGAAGAGATCGATCCCAATAGCCTTTCACGAGGGGAAAGACCGATTCTTTATAGCCGTTACGAAAGCTCCCGAAGAGAAATAGGTCTTTGCTGCTTGACTGCGTGAACCAGGTCCAGGTCTTGCATTTGGCATTCCCACTGTTGACGTCCCATCGAGTTAGCTAGTTAAGGGTGAAAGTGATTTAGGAATGAATTACAGGCAAAGTCCTTGCTCGGAATTCAGGGTAACATTCTATATTCCTTAAGGATACAGGTGAAGCTGACTTCCTGCGATAGCCCCTTGGACCTTAGCCTCTTAAGGGTTGGGTTCTAGTGGCGGGCACTTGGGTCGTCCGGACACATATTTGGTAAAAGTGGTGGCCTGGTTATCCCCACACCCCCTTATCATGCGTGTCTGTAGGAGCAGTTTGTGCTAGAGTTTTGGCGCTCGCATTATGGTTTTCAGTCCTCTTTCACCGAGATGCCCTTTAAAAATATTTTTTACCGCATCGGAACAAGACCCACTAAACTAGATTTATCCAATTCGCGTGCGGATGGGGATTCCCCAATAGATTCTACAGATTCGGATTTGGATGCCCCTGCGCATAAACATATGGATAGGGATGCCAATTTAGATGCAGCTAGAAAGGCTCGGGATAAACAAGCAAGGGTTTCATCCTCTACTTATGGGAATGCTACTTCGAGAAATGCTGCTTCAGGATAAACTAGATATGTTGCGAGAGAAAGTAGATATTTTCTTATGGCTTGGACCATTTCGCTCAAAAACTCAAAGGGGGGAAATAATTCTTCAACATAGTCACAAGAAGGTAGTATACAACCATTAGATCCTTAGAAAGAGGAGCAACTAAGAAGAGAGGGTTATAAAACAATGAAATGAATGTCTTCAATCTGGCTCTTGTTCCCTGTAGGTTTCTAGCACACTAGGCTAGCTAAGAAAGGTATTCTATCTTTCTCTTTTTATTTTTAGGCTTGATAGAATTGTTTAGAATCCTCTCATAGCTTCCTCTTTCCATAGATATGCAGACTATAAAATGTCGATCAAAGAGTAGTGTTGTTCTAAGATATAGAAGTAGTTAAGGGCTAGACTAAATAGTATATATGGGATTGAGGGGCGGAGGAGTAGGGTTTACGAAAAGAAGGCTCTGGGTTGTAATCTAGTTGTAATGCTATACTCCATTATTCCTCCCGACTTCCTTTATATTCTCACTATCATTCGACTAATGAATGCAATTGGAGTAGAATCGCTTTCCCTTACTAGGTTTAGAGGAGAGAGCCCTATATCAGATGGCATTCACTGCCCTTAGAGAAGAAGAGAAGAAAAGCCATAGAGTAAGGGAAGGGAAGCCTCACAATAAGAGAGACTTTCTATCTTGCCTAGGCTATTCGATAGCGTACATAGTGGATTAGTTAGTAATGCCTAAGGTAACCCATTCAAAAAGTAAGGGAGCCCCATACCTACTCCCTTAGTAAAGAAGAAGACATCTACAATTTTCTATTTTGATTTTTCTAAGGACATGCAAATTTATTTGTCCTCGATATATCTTAGGGCATTGAAACCCTATTTATCGACTCTTGCCTTGTGTCAGTTAGCAGGTAAATACAGCATTTCAATGTCTGTTCTATGACGCTTAGCTGGTACAGGCTATCGTTTTGTCTCCCCTTTGATGTCTACTCAGTCTAAACATTGGGAATGACTAAAAGCGGGTGCTTCTAAATCCTATGGTTCACATCAATTACCCTTAAAATTCAGGCCGGGTAGGGGAAAGCCTCTCATTCCATATTTGAAGGCGAAGATGATCGATTCTCTTTTTCGAACGGAATTAAAGCCTAAGGAGATATGGCTCTTTCCAGGTGAGCTAGTGTTCGGTGGTGAATGAGAGATAGAGGAGCGCACTCTTCTAGGCTAATAGGTAGATCAGTGGTTGCAATGGCTCTCTTGGTATCACACCTCGGCATGGTCGGGCATAGGGCCACAGACATAAGTCGCGCCCCCACCGGCTATCTTTGATTGTCTTGGTCGGAAAATTGGAGTCTTTTGAGTGGGTTGTCTCCTCTCTGATGATCTTTTCTAAAAGAAGTAATGAAAGGGAAGCTCGGTATCAAAGCGCGTTCGTTGTTGCTTGTGTAGCTTTATAGAGTAGAGATCTAGCAATGCATTATAGGCACAAATCATTGGTATTAGATGTATCGTTAGGTTGTGCCGAGTCAAATCTACTCTATTTTTTTCCGTTACATAAAATAGATCCCTTCCCCTCGCTTTCCAAAATGATGAATATGAGGTCTTGGAGGCTACATGTACTATGGATCCTTTGATACCAAATCGGGTTGCCTTCCCAGGTCTCGCTGGTGTTGCCTGTAGGCCGTGATATGCCTTGAGATGGCCATCTCTTGTCTCCCTTCCATTGGGGAACCCATTCCCCGGTCGTTGCTCTTCTGCGTCTGGACCGTCCTCTAGGCATCTTTGGAAGGCAGGGAGTGTGACAACGTACACGCTTCCCTTTACTCCATAAGGCCTTTTCATCAGTTATAGGGTTTGGTGGCCCGAAATTGAATTGGCTTCGTCAAAAGGCCTAATATCTAAAAGCCCGGCTCGCGAGGAGTCCCTCTTGCAGAAGGGTTCCAACCCTCGCCTCACTCTTGTGACATGTTATGTTTCCCCTTTCTATTTCCATGTAAAGGGCGAGTCCCATGCGTTAGTTTATGGATCGCGGTCTCATACACTAATCCCTATAGGTGATCGTAGTAAGCCGGTCGCCCTACCTAAACCAATCATCATATCAGTCCCTAGTCCCCATTGCTGGAAAGGCTCGGCTTAAAAATCGTACGTGGAGCTTCCGCCTCATACAGCTCCTCTAGGGATGGAGGTAGGCCCAGCCCAGGCTTGTGTGGTTAAGGTTGTTGTACACGACCTCATAAGAAAATAATGAAAAAATGATGTTTCCAGCTTTTAGTCTTTGACTTAAAGAAATAAGTAATAACATAGGGAAAATCTTCAAATTATCTCCTAGCTAGTGGAACAAGAAAGACATCGATGGTTTACTCATGTAAACCAATAAAAAAAAGAGAAAACAAATATAAAAAGAAAAAATCAAAGTCGAGTCTTATGTCGGATTTTCTCAAAATCCCTGAGAAACTTATTGAATTTCTGAAAGAGTTTTCATAATGCTATACTTCAATTAAAGATCGAGTCAAAGGAGAATTCCTCTTTACAAAACTAAAAATCTTTCTGAAGAACCTAGGCGATTTTCTTTAAAGCGGTGCCTTCCTTTTTTTAATATGAAAAGATACTAGCCAACTTTTAGATGAAAGAAAGGAGGCCTTTCCTTGTAGGAATAGCTTTCTAAACTATTTTAACTAATATGAGACCTCCAAGGCCTCCCAAAAGATTTTGATAGAAGCAGATTCCAACAAACAAACCTTTGTATAAGTCGGATATTATCTACGTAACCGCAAACTTGCTTTCTTCAAAGAAAGTGAAGCGAAGTCCCTCCTCGAAAGGAAAAAGGGACGAGCGAAACGACTTTGGTATCGGTAAGCATTCCCCCGTTGGGCGCAGTTTGGGCTTTCCAGTATCGTTCCCTTTAATTGCACGAGAAAAGGAAAATGAGATATCAAGCGGTAAGGCAATGACAATGAGGAAAAGGCAAGTAGTCAGAAGCAGGAAGCACAGGAAAGAGCAGTAAGAGCAAGAGAAGTCTGCAAAGCAGCTAGTTGAAGCATGGGAAGGGGAGAATACTTTGTATGAATGTTGAATGGGAACTGGGATAGGAACTACTACTGGCCGATCTTTGACAAGAACCGAAGCTGACCTTTAGCTAGCCGACCATGTGACAAAAGTCTATACTGGCATTTCAATAGGTAAAGCAAGTCCGCTGGCAAGCCTGTAGGCTATTGGCTTATTCCTATATCCATGTTCGGGAAAGATATTGATTCTAATACCGAACCAAAAAAGGTTATTCCCTTAGTTCTACCTACCACCCTTTCACATTGTTTAAGGGGCAGCATCCATTGAGAGTGGATTTCAGGTGTTTAGATATTTCAAGAATAAGCAGTAGTTGAACCAGCATAATGAAAAAGCTAGCAAAAGGGCAGGCCCAGAGTGGGATTCGGCCAAATAAACAAAATGGCAAGCTTCATTACCATTCGAAAAATCCCATCGGTTCAAAAAAAATCCTAAACTTCGGAGAGGCAAGTAGCAGAAAGAGAAAGTCAAACTTAGGCCTCAGGCTTGAGCAGGGTCATCGTTCCCGGTTATCCCATGTTTGTTGTATTTTTGCAGGGGAGCCTAACCCCGCTAACGCCGTGTTTTAGGGTTACAATGAGCTGGCCTCTAAGAGACTAAGTTGAGAATAATGCTCTCTATCTTTCCAGGCATAGGCATATATGCTTACTTATCTAGGATCAAGGGATCTTTACTAATATAATATCATATGGGACACTTCCTTGAAGAAAGTCGTACTCCCGTCAGCTTTCAAGTAGATAAAGAATTTAAGGCTAGTGACATCAGCTATCAACTATTGGCCTTTCTGAAATCTCCTCCTCAATATGTTTGATCCCTTTCCAAGCCTTCCTCTTCGTCAATGATTATTGGTTGCTCATGTCCTTTAGTTCGATATACTACTCTAAGGCTAGTTTCCTATACTGCATCTTTACTTTCTAGTAGTTTCCACTTTGGTTATCTCTACACTCGCTCTAGACAAACAATTTGATTCAAGCCACTCCACCACTGGTACAATAGCACCCTGCCTTAATAATCGCATAGGCTCCCGGGCTTGACAAGTTCAAGCAAAACCATAGAGAGAGCATGCTATACCTAGCTTAGCCTATCCAATATCAAATTCAAAAATAGTTTTTTTTTGCTGATTTTCCTCTATCTGTATAAAGTCAGTCCCAGTATTGGGCAGAGCCCATTGTCAAAGAATCGTTTCGCTGGAATGCTTGCTTGAATATAGCTACTCCCATTAAAAGGAATTTTTCACTCTATACAGTATGGCTACAAACTGAATGAAGAAGTCGAAAGCAATTCATTGCCTGTGGGAGCATGTTGATAGTGAGGAAGCCATAATCTATCTATCGGATTGCCTATTTGTCTATCTTCCTGGTGAAGAGAGAATGGAAGAGACTCTCAATAGGGAAAGCAAAAAATACCTCGTTCGAGTCCCCGGACGAATGTGAGACCAACCTTATTATGAGTAGCGAAGTTATTTCCAACTCCGTTGAATGGTTTCACTCCTCTTTTCCCCTTCTCTCAGTTCCTTGTCAGTCAGTCGACTCCCCTCCCTCAAAGTATTGTAGAACATCACGGTTATTCATCCGTATATGGGTATTCTCCGGCGGTCAGATAAGAAAGGATCTCCATGAAAGCAGGAGGTCGTAAACATTAGTCTGTCTTAGAATGCAGGAGGGGTAGACATTCAGTTCGATGAGGGTAGGTTCGTACACATTAATTTTAGTTGATTGATTGGGAAAGCTGGTTCCATAGCATTAGAAGATTAAGTATCTGGAAAGAAGGAGGAATGAGGATGTGGAAAAGAAGAGACGGTCTTAGACCTTATCTTAGTTGTTTAAATAATGCAGGGGCTAGGTCTCTGTCCCCGGATTCACTGATTCAAGGGTTTTAGATGGGATGGACTGAAGAGTTTGAATGGGCGAGTGAATTTAGGGTTCCACAGGTTCCCAAGGCTAAAAGCCGGAGTAGTTGATCCAGTAGTTCCAAATATAGATAGATGAATCTAGAATGAACAAGCATCCACAAATGTCGATTCATTCAAGCAAGAGAGTGCAACAATCCTTTCCTTTGACACTGGTCCCGTGAACGAGTGAAAAATACCTTGTACAGTTTCCCCTTCCCTTTCAGCCAGTCCAAGAGTTCAGTTCACTCAAAAGCGGGTAGCTATTATGGAAAGCGGTTGTTGGATATTTGGTTTTAACCGGTTTTCCCACCCATTATAGTAAGTACTGGTGAGAAGGAAAGAGCTCTCCTGCCCTATACCCAAACAGAACAAGAATGGAAATAAACATATTGGTGTGATGTTGCCCTCAACTGACCTGATCGTCCCAATCTGGTTGTCATCGCGAAGAACAGATCCACAATCTCTTATCTAATAAATATGAAATTGATATATAATATTCCTTTGCCTATCTTCCCGTTGCTAGAACTTCCAGCGCTAAGGTGGTTGGTGTGCTAAGTCAAGCAACTCCTCTTTCCGAAGAAGAGTGCTTGCCCAAGCTATCTTAAAGTAAAGCTCTCTAGGTTAGTTATAGGTAAAGTTCTCCCAGAGCCGGAGACACAAGCCGTTACTACTTCAGAAACTGGGAATCTGCAAGGAAGGATAGGATACGGAATAAAGACCTAAAGTTGTTCGTCGAATGAAACCGAGAACCGAAAGTTGTCTATCAAAGAGCAAGAGGGACTGACTAGACGGTTGTCAACTAGCTCTGAAGGTTGCAAAGCCTTTAGAGTGCCCCTGAACGGAAGAAAGGAAATATATTTAGAAATCTTTCCTAGCTACCGGGGAAGGGGAGAGGAGAACATAAGTAACCATCAAACTATAGAACCTCAGCTCAAACAAAGGCACTCAAAAGAGCTGAAGTAGAGCAACCTACAAATAAATAAAAGAATACATGTCAACAGCTTCACCTCGGTAAACCTTTGGAATAAAGATCGTCAAGCTGTCGAAAACTCTCAGGGTTCACTAAAACAGGGAATACTCTGCGAAAGACTATTGAGTGACCTGTCGAGCTGATCTGACACCAAGTGGGCTGCACCTTTGAGGACTCAAAATTAAACGTAAAGGTGTTCCTTTAAGCCCTAAAGTCATCCGCTTTCTCACCGGTCACAGAAAGTCTTTTAAGGAAAAGGATTCCCTAAATTTTCGTGGAATCCGGACCGGGCTACCCCAGCACGACGAAGACTGGCTCCTTTGTTTTGGGGTACCGCCGTTGTCACAGGGCATGGGAAGGACGTGCGGCGATTACCCCAAACACTTTCACTTAATTGGAGGCATCTGGAGGCTTACGCAGCACAACTGGCGAGCTGAGCCAAGACCAATTATTACAGTCAGAAGACGCGTGGGTGTGACGTCCTGGAAGAGGACGTTTAAAGCATATCGCTTTTCGCATATCACTTATCCCGGTCACCCCTTCCATCTAGAGAAGGTAAGTTCAAAGCCTAATTATTTCCTTATCTACTTATTAACATCCTCACTCGAATAAGACAAAATCCTTCGAACTTACAACCAATACCCCAAACATCTTTCTATGAGACCCTGCCCGACATCGTCACGAGTAAGCCCCCTTTCCTTTTTTTTTTATGTTTTTCAATCACCTTTGTTTATTGTGAATCCGTTCGACATATATGCCTTCACTCAGGCCTCAAAAAAGCAGAGAAATATTGAAGTGAGGTCCAAGCCCGTGTTCGCAATGCCGCCTCCACGCAAGCCCTCGGTCACCAAGCCGACCTCGTCCGCTCAGCAGGATACAACTTTGGCCATCTTTCCGAATTCTACCTCCGCTACCACAAATATCACAACCAATA
Source organism: Nicotiana tomentosiformis (assembly GCF_000390325.3). NCBI lineage: Eukaryota > Viridiplantae > Streptophyta > Magnoliopsida > Solanales > Solanaceae > Nicotiana > Nicotiana tomentosiformis. Next base: position 44,315,890 of record NC_090812.1, on the reverse strand, counting down.
CACTGCTCGAGGGTACATCCACTCCCCAACTGAGCAAAATGGAGCAAATTCGGTTGACGCCCGGGAGATAAGGGAAGGGAAGGTTCTACTGAGACTCAAGTCCCCCTGCCGGAGCTCCCCGATCCTAAAGTGGAACTTGAAGGCCTGCTCTGTGAGAAGAAACGTCAAATGATTTTGACAGTTGTTGCACTGGCAGAGAAGGGAGCCTACAGGGAAGGTTGGGGCAATGAGGAGCTAGACGAGTATCTACAGAACCTCTACCCCATCAACTATATCTATCGCTGAACCAACTAAACATCCACATGAAACGGCATAATCATCAGAACCGACTACAGCTTCATTGACTGAATGAACTAGTGCCTATACCTTTCTAGGCTCATGGTGCTGGATGTAGCCGTGGGAGGTGGAGGCTCTACCAAAAAGAATGCAGTGACACAATCAATAAGTGAGCCCTTACCCGCACTCCGAGCAGGTAGGTATCGACAGACACAACGACTTAATCAACCGGATCCACCGAAGCTATTTCCTTTGACAGAATGAGGCTCCCGTTGAGATATCTATTAGTGATTGGGCCACCCCTCCTGGCAAAGAAAGAAAAGCATGTTTAAGCGATTGATTAAAAAAGGATTTCCTTCCCTTTATTTTTGACATAGCAATTGAACAAAGTGGTGTGGGGACTATAAGATTATGAATAAGCTATTTATTCTCCGACCTTTTGAATAAAAAAAACCTTCGGAATGATGGTAGTAGAGTAGTCGATCTAATCTCGCGCGCGGGTGGATAGAAATTACTATAGATGAGGTAGGCGAGGGTAGCTTGCCGGCAAAAGGCGTGTTTGGTAGTCTTTTGTTTTATGATAATGGGAAGGGCAATTGACTGCAACCTTTTTCGGCCTATTGGCTATTTGGTGCGGGCAACTGGAGAAAGATAGCACGGGGCAAAACAAAGGGCAGAGCTTCAAGTGACTTGTTAGGGCTGTCGAAGAGCAAAGAAAAAAGTCACTCGAAGCTCCTCTCCTTAGAGACAAGTGGCTTTCAACTCCTCTGGCGCACCCTAGCCGAGCGGTCCTCGCCTGCACAAGCAAGCAGATTAGCTCCCTCATTCTCTTATTATGCTGGCAGGCTTGTGCAAATGAGGTAGGGTTAGATTAGATGGAGGAGGACTGCGAACGTCCATCCCATGAAGCGCCAAGGAACCATGAATTCCTCCCGAGCTAGGCTCTCACATGTCCGGGATCCGATCAGATCTACCAGCGATCGGTTTACGAAACAAGAAGTTAAGCAAGGGCCAGGAGATTCAATTCCGCGGTTGGAAGGATTTCTTTTTGCCATCTGTCTTTCCCTTCCCTCTATTCTCTTAGAAAAGATAGGTTCAAGTCAAACTTTTTATTGGCTTGCGGGCTCGGGGACTGCAGTCAGCTACTTCCCTTGTAGTCGTCAACTCGTTCTTGACAGATCTGATCGGGTGTTCATAATCTGGAGTAAAAGGATTCGAACCTTTGCATGTCACTACCAAAAACCGATGCCTTACCACTTGGATATACTCCATAGTCCCGTTTTGGACTGTAGGAATAGGGAGAGGGGGAAGGGAGAAGCATGGATCGAAGAACGAGCCGTACAACGACATAGGGATATAGCAAGGACACACGTATATAACGCCATCTGGTCATGGGTCAATGTATATGTATAAATGCATGAAATGCATAAGAAATACGTTAATAAGATTTCTCGGAATGTCATAAAAGTAATATGACTGTCGGATAAACTTTATCAAATACGTATTTTTCTGAGACCCATGTATAGAAGATATAATAATAATTCACATGGGGAATCAAGAATATAGACACCCCTAGTTTTCTACGAATAGAGTCATTTATGAAAGTTGCGTATTTTGCTCATTTCATTTGTATCATTTGGACCATGCAAAAAGAAAGAAGGGATAGCCTTAACATACACGAACCGGTTCTCTGGACAACCTCTCTAACACACGACAAACGCGACAAAACACGTGACGGCAAGACCGGAGTAGGAAAAAACTCTGTATGATATTCTTGAGATGATTGCACCGTACTCCCTTATAATTGCAAAATCTCACGTTTCTTTGAATTGTTGAAGATCATATCTTGCTTATGTGATGTTTGTGACTTACATTTGTAACACACAAATAATTACGTTTGAATGCATATATGAATGAGTTTTTTAGACTTATGATTCTTAAGAATAAATATAAATATCTCTTTTATTAAATGGGTGTGACTCACGTTATATGTGTCTTTCCTTTATTAAAAGAAAATGTCTCACATTCTTAAGACTTGCCACATAGTATAATGACTTAAGAGTCACAATTCATGGATTGATTTGCTGCCACGTGGGGGGTGTTTTATCTTAACCATATTCTTTAATAAATCAACCACAATTCATTAATTAACTAGGTAATGTTCCATTACCCAATAATTAACCAATTACCCATATAATTAAGAATTATCTCAATTTACTTAAAACACTACTCACTTTTTAACACACTTTATATACCTCATTATCATTTCCATGTGGTACCTTGTAAGGTATTAGTCCATAAATATCGGGTATTTTAGCTCGGGCCGTATTTTATCCCAAAATGTCAAACTTTGACGAAATTCATTTTCTTTGATTTGCTTACCCTCTCTCCTTCACGAATTTACTCATCACTAGTTTGAAATAGAAAAATGCTTAAAATCTCAAAATAACCCCATTCCCGAACTTACGTCGATTAACTTAAGATGAAACTTTAATGTACGAAAATGTGGGATGTAGTATCTCATGTCCGAGCTTTAATCAATTTACTTATGGCGTACTTTTACGTACGAAAATATGGGGTGTAACATAAGCAGCAAGGTTCTCCCCTTAGGACCGACTACAACAAGCTCGCGACTCTAATAGAAAGAAAGGGTAAGCTCTCTGCTCTATTTGCTTGCAATGCTATGCCTATCAAAGTTGGCGAATGCTTCTGTAACCTTAGACTCGTTACGCTCTTCGACTGAATTCGTTCGCACTGCGTCCACCGAAAGTCAGTAACCTTTATCATCGTCAACATTCGGTACTCTCTTAATAGCTTCAATAGTTCACTGAAAGCCTTTGGTGTAATAAACCGTAAGCACTTCAGAAAGAAAGACATAATATAATAATGAATGAATTAATAAAAAAAAGAGTCGGTTAAGAACTATTGACTATAAACGATAGCAGTTACAGCCACTCAATGGAGATGTTCACCTTTATTTGTAATGAAGATGGATGAACAGGCACTTGAGCCTGGAACTGATGAAATTTGGGGAAAAGACATGACCGCGACTTAAGAAAAAAGTACACTTGAAAAGACTAAAGGAACGGGTGCATGTCCACCTGTAATAATGCACAGGATAATACGAGCCGACCAGAAGAAGTAAGGCTTAGATTACCAGATCCTAGACACAATCTTCCTTAAGATGGAGAGCCCCTTGCCTCGCCTTTTTGCACCTATCCTTCTTGCTTTCTTACCTATAGCTTTCTTGTCTTAGTGACTCTTTCTCTTTTCTAGGTTTTTTTCTGAGTGTTAAAAAGATATATTTTTCTTTTGCCAATGAATTGGATCCGCCCGATTTGATCAATAATGGGATTCTTGGCTAGAAAAAGGTTCTGTGACATGGACACCCAGCCCAACTCGGTCGGTCGGTTGGCCCACCTAACAGATGATGAGATTCTCAATTGATTTGATCAAATTTCAAAAAGTCTTTCTCACTATTCAAAATAGTGGAGTTTAAGATCAAGATATTCTCGCCTCACCCATTTAGGCTTTTGCTCGAATCAGAACCTTTATGCGTTTGTAGGCTTTTGACTCAATCTAATAGACCACCTATCGTGCGCCAATAAAAGGGAAAGTTTTCGCATGGGCTCATGATCTGATGCAGAACCGATATGAGAGGGAGAAGCGCGGATTGATAGCATTCAAGTGGAAAGGAAAGACTTCTTCCCTGCATTCCTTCCTTTCCAAAAAAAGGTCAATTAGTTTGGGCTAGCATAGGCATAAAAGATTTGATTTAATGAATGCCACCTTGGTAGTTTTCAAACAAATCCAATGTAGGGCCAAGCCTTGCCAGCTGGTAATAGACGAAGGCAAAAGAAGGGAAGATAGGGAAGAGGAGAGCAAGGATAGTCACTCCACTCCATAGATAGTGCACACATATTCTTCTTTCATTTTCCATTCCTTTCGGGTCGGAAACGTGGGTTGCTAGTGGAGCTGCGCACATTGTCCCTCTTCTTTAGCATTACAGCGGGAATAAGGAACCTTGGAATTCACCCTACATATCGATGAAAAAATGGGATTTGAGAGGAGCTGATAGCCACTTGACTCTAAGGAGAGGACCACCAGCTAGCGGATCAGAAAGATTTGTATGGAATGTCCTACTCTTACTTGAGCTTTCCGATCATCCAATCCCATATTCAGGGACATCTGTGTTAGGTAGGTTCAGGGTTCACTGATTAGTCGTATGATCCCATGTCTCTGGCCTATCATTTGTTGGTCGATCTGGCTGGCGGCTCCAGCATCTCCTGCCTCTCTATGGGGCCTACTCTATTTAGACTGGTTTGCTGCTAGGAGTCCCTAAAGTCAAATTAATAATCAATAGAAGTCCCAATAAAAGTTTACTGACCTGGCTCTTCAATTGATAATCTACTGCTCCCTCTTAATAGCATATGCCCATGCTTTGATTCGAAAGCCCTAACTAGTGACGAATCCCCAGGTATTCAGTGTCTGGTTCGATAGGATCAGCAAGAAAGGACTCTTTTTTTCGTCCTCCCTTCAGTACAGTTTGAACCCATCCCAACAACGAACACCTTTCTACTGCAAGGTGAGGCTCTACCCTTCCCCTCGAATCCACTCCGGGTCGGAGGAGCAACTAGACAAACTTATTGAGCAATAGAGATATTGAAGAACGAACATTTGAAACAATTCCTTGCCTCACCCTGAGATTAGAGGGAAGGTCGATTTGACTCAAATCCTGGACATGATCTTGAATCCAACACCGGTTAATGATGCTATGGGGGAAGTTTTTCTTTTTTCATCAATGCTGGCCCAGTCGAGGCTCGACCATGCCCAATCCCTATGGGCCTTCCATTTGACCCTACCCTAGCTCTATAAACCACCCGTTTTTCCCAGTCCCTGAAAGCCCTTCGAGGGTATAGCCCTCTTTCTCCACTCGAGTCTGAAGTTCAGCAGCTTTCATCGTTGACGAACACCTGCGCTAATAAGACAAAGAAATGGAAACTCTATGCCCTGAATGAATCAGTAACAACAGATTAGTGGAATGAAGGATCAAGAGATGGATATGGAGGGAATGGCCTATCAATCATTAGTTGACCTTCCCTTTAACCAGTCACGGAGCTCCCAACTGAGTTGTTTAGGTTCTGGATATCCATCTCTAGTTAGGGGTTTCGATTCGAAAAAATGTGGTACGGGTTCATCTCTATCGACCAGTTCAGGTTCAAGGGATGGTGATCGAGGTGACCCAGACTTTCGATTTCTTCTCTATGGCGGGAGTTTTCATATCAAGAGTGTGTTGGAGGGGCTAGGGAAGATGGATTGGATCGAGAGGCGATGCTTATGACTCTTCTTTATAGATAGGATTCCCATCATTTTCAGTCTACGGCGAAGGAGACAAGAGTGAGGCACCGAACATGTTCTACCCTCAACCTCCATCCGCCATTAGTAATCTCAATTCACTTTTCCTATTTACTAGTACACTGCACGCTACAATTAGCAACCCCTTTACTAGGTTGGGAAAAGGCTAGCACGGTAACGCGCAACGGTTGATGAAAAGCCAGCAACTTGTTAGGAGACAGTTTTGGCTTGCCCCTTTCCTCTAATTAGTCAGATAGGTTTTCCACCCTATACAAGGGGCTACTTGCTGCTCGCCCCTATCTCTAAAGTGGCTTATGCATGGAACTTGTTACCACTAAACGACGAAGCCATAAGCGGAAGGAGGGACTTGAACCCTCAACCTCAGCCTTGGCCAGGCTATGCTCTACCATTAAGCTATTTCCTCCAGCTAGGGTAGTGGCGAAGCACTACTGAGCACTTCACGTATCACTTGATATAGACGACTTCTGTTTTTCCGCCGAACCACAATCATGACCTCGGATCGAGCTACGAACAAAAGTAGATAGTCGGTTAGGGGGGGAAAAGGCCGGATGGGCCTACCTTTTCAATCAATCTCCGGCAGCTCAGTGACACTATTTATACGAGTTGTAAGGAGTCTTTGTCTCGAGTCAAGCTGGGGGCGTTATTTCATTCTCGTAATGGGAACGAGTGCACCGCAAGACCAGATAAGTTCCTCACTCGCCTCGCACCGACAACATCTCTCTTTTAAATTATTTCCTAAGATGACTCCTCTTATTCTATGATAATCCAAGCTGCAGCGGCACCTCACTAACATCTTATAAGGGCAGTACTATAATAAGCATCTGTGAGTGTTTGGATGCACATATTTTGTTTATGTTCCTGCGCGGTTAATAGCAAAATTGTCCCCAAGGTGACCACTTGTGTCTTTCATGGATGTACTCAGTCCAGGTATATATATGCTATGACGTGAAATCCAAGAGAGTTGATGTATCCTTAATCCTCTTTTTAATAGGGATGCCTCATATTTTCCTTAACCTAATTAATTAGCCCCGGGTGAGAATGATGATGGAGATGTATTGCAGACTTCTCCTGTTCATCAACTCATACCTCATTCCTCTGTAGTTGATGTTACAAATTAGCCTCACTCTTCAGGCCAGCAACTTTGCTCAGCATTTTCTGCCGATTGTCAGCCTATTCAGCTGACCTCAGAGGATTCCTGTCACTTGAAACAACATGTTTATTTTCGGCGACAATTACAGTCTCTTTCCCAGGGTCAGGCTACTCCAGAAGATCAGTAGTCTAGCCCAGTTGCTTCCCTTCCAGTCGCTTCCTCAAATTCTGGATCCCTCTCTCAGCTTTGTCGATCCTCTCAAGTTTCTTATCCTGTTGAAGGCTTATGAATCGTTTTCCCCAAAAGATATAGCTTACCTCATCCCAGTTCAATCTTCTCATGAACGTGAATCATTTGCTGAAGCCTCCAATCATTCTTGCAGGAGAGATGCTATACAGGAAGAAATCAATGCCCAGGAAAAAAATAATAAGACTTAGTCTCATTGCCTGCAGGGGAAGAAGCCATTGACTGCAAGTGGATTTATAAGATCAAGCATAAAGCGGATGGCTCGATAGATAGATCCAAGGCTAGATTAGTAGCTAAAGGATTCCTTCACGAATATTGAGTCGATCCCCTTTAGAGATAGGGAAAACATTTCCTTCAGGTTGCTAAACACCATTCGTGGTATTCTTGCCTTGGCTGCAATCAAAAGGTGGCCTTATTTCAATTTGACGTGAAGAATAAAATGCCTTTCAACCACATAAGGGATGGGGGCAAGAATAAGTTTCTATTCAGCCTCCTCCAACTCCAGGCTTCTCTTCTCCTAGGTATCCTAACTTGATATGCAAGCTCAAGAAAGCGATTTATGTTACGGCCTCCGATAAGCTAAATCACACACCAAGAGCTTGGTTTGAAAGGTGACAACAACATGAATAAGATCCAAAATAGGAGTAGAGGAAGGAGCCAATTTTCAAATAAGTAAATCGGATCATTCAATGTTTATACGGAGGTCAACATCAGGTATTGCCATTCTTTTGCTTTATGTGGATGACATTGCTTTCTCTAGTAATGACTTAGCTTCGATAAATGAGCTTAAGAGAAGATTAAGGACCCAGTTTGATATGAAATATTTAGGAGACTCAAAGTCTCTTCTAGAGATTAAAGTGATGAGGTCGCAAAGAGTTTTGGAACCCAGTGCAAGTATTCATTGGATTTATTGTCAAAACCTGGTCTTTCTGTATGCAAACCGGAATAAGATCTAAAATTAGCCTCAGATGCAGGAGAGCTATTGGATGACCCATCTACTTCCAAGGAGACTTGTTAGGACTCTTTTCTACCTGACTAATTATCGCCCAGACATTCCTTAGACTTATAACTTAGGAGGGAGTGATCAGCCAATTTTTATATGGACAAGTCGAGATCATCTCACTTAGAAGCTTCTTTTCGGATTCTGCGATACATCAAAACCTCACTGGGAAGAGGTTGATTCTTGTCTACGTCATCCTCTCTTCAGCTGTCTTGTTACTATTATACTGATTTCATTAAGGCAATAGATTATTCTGATTGGATTTCGAACATCATCCTCATGCCCAAGATGGATGGACGTGTTCGTGTATGCACCTATTTTTGAAATCTCAACAAAGCATGTTCCCAAAGATGATTTTCCTCCACCGAATATTGATTTGCTTGTGGACAAGACTATTGTGAAAGTATGCCTACTACTCTATTTTGACAATTCAAAATTCTCGTCGTCGGCTTCCTCGAGGTAGAGTTTGTTTTATAATAGGAGCCCCATTGGGATTTTACGGAGCTTGGCTTGCTTTCACATTAAATCACCATTTGGTGATTTGGTTCGTAGCAGCCCAAGTATATACATAAGTTCATTTTACATGATACGCTATCCTCGACGATGATATCGTCATCGAAGATGAGCGGGTGACTGAGTGTTATCGCGAGATAATTTCACCAGTGAAAGTTCCATTTCCGTTAGAGAAATCATTAGTAACGTCGGTTGGTGCTTTGGAGTTTGCTAAGCAGTTCTTCGTACGTGGAGTGACTAAGTAATTTTTTCCTGTCTCCATTCACATGTTAAGATCCTTAGTGAGTTCCATATCCTTTGTTCCTGTAATGAGTTCCATATCCCTTGTTTCTTCCATTGTCGTATCGTTTACGAGAAGCTGGGTACCGGGCGTATACTCGACGCACGGCGCCTTCTAGGAGACACTGTAATTGGCATTTCCTTGTCTTTCACTCACCGAACGGTGTGTGTCCTCTCCCCTTTTAGATCTGGTTAAGCGCAACCAGTGGTAAACATTTAACCTCTTATGAACAAGGTATGGTGAGGGGACATGATTAGGCTCTTGATCCCTCGATTCCCGAGAAACTCGGTGATCTCAATGTTTTTCGAAGCTTGGTCATAGTACGACCGGTTAGGGGGCATGGGTTTTGCCCAAATGGATGAAGTCCATTCTCTCTTACTGGTCTTGGTATTACACTATCGTGGCGGAAAACAAATACTCCCATTAAGGCGCTACTTAGCCCATAGGTTGTGCCACTGGTGACTAAGCATACAAAGAAATTATATCATTTTAATAATAACTAACAACGGCACAGTCTTCCGGTGTTGCGACCTGGTGCTCTCTTGTGAAGAGTCAAAAGCTCTTGACGTAGGGAGATTTGGTCCAGTGTGTTCACCTCAATTCGCGCCCTATTTGAGACTAAAGAAGGCGGGCTGGCGACTTCATCTTAAGATAAGATATAAGCAATAAGACTTTAAGCGCACCTGAGTGCCTTTTCCCATAGAGAATAATGAGGAAGAAAGTATCTGGGGAGGGGAGGGTCTATGGAGCAAGTCTCCCCTTGCTTTCGCAAACCAGTGGGGACAACCCGCCCAAAAAAAGGAGTTTTCCACGCGGCGATATTTATTTAAAATATGAGCCGCTAAAATTTTTCCCTTTTGAATATAATTGCCCCTATGAACCCGATGCATACAAGTCTTTCTGTTTGTTGGAAGGCTTATACATAATACATAACCAAAGAAATGCTTATCCTTTCCTAGTCATTACCTGACCATTACGTGATAAAATGATCATTTTCGGTTAAAAAATGATCTTTCCCTTGTGTTCGGCTATAGCGGAAACCCCCAAATCTAGAGCTTATGGTCTTAAGTTCCAACCCAGTTCCAACAATGCACTTCTCGGCACATCATCGATAGGGGAAAACGGAACTTCTTAATGCTGTATACTAAATACAACATGCCCGATTCGCATAATTATGCTCAATAAAAGGAATGAGGGAAGCTAAAATAAAAAATATTGTAAGGAAAGGAAAATTGGAAGCTGAATCCTTTCCCCGGAGCTGGAACAACTTGTTCCTTGGTCTCTAAGATATTTCATAAAACTCTGTATGGATCCTCAATTACCAATCCTTGCATGAATATGGGTTGTTCTCGAGAGGCTATGAATCGATTAGATCTGCCAATCGAATGAATCATAACACTCGTAATGATGGACTTTACGAAGATTCCATTGGATTCAGGAAGCTCGTAGCATTGGTCCGGCACAATTCCCAAACTTAAGAAGCTGGGGGCGTGCCCGCCGGCCAGCCCCTGACCTGCCTCTAATTACTAAAAGTAAATTTGTTTTCAATTATCCTAAGTCGGCCTATCATTCATTGGTTAGGGTTAGGGAAAAAAGCTAGCTGGAAGTAATCTCTTCTTCTCAGTGAAAGCTAAAGGCCCTGGTATAGTAGGAGTGTGGTGCATGCTCTCTTTATTCTGTGAAGGGAAGCTAGAATTTTTGATGTAGATTGATCAATCCCGCCCTGTTCAAGTGATCTCCCCGAGCCGAGCGTGATTGGAGACTGCCTTAATGATTGTTCGTAATGGGCCTACCATTTAACGTACGTATGTCATGTTGTTTTTGTTTTGGTACCTTTGTCGTCCTTCAGCCTCTCACCCAACTTTTCTATCTATCATTAGAAGTAGGGCGGGTGGCATACCTCATTGAGCTATCGATCGCGATGCTATCGCCCGATTCAACCAACCGCATGTCCTGATGCCTTTGCTACTGATTTGACCGCTTCTCATTGTTAAACCGAGTTCACCTTGGCCCTCGCCCCAGAGTTATTATGAAGATTCTGGTGGTACATGTGTATGACAGGGCCCCTCATAAGCACCAAAGATCGGTGATGTTGTCATGATAAGTGTGGGAAGTTGATAGTGTACTCGATGATTGAAGGACCTATCGACTTGCATTAACTTCCCGTGGCTAGTAGGGGGAACTTTAATGTAATTGCGGATCCATTAGAAAAAACTTGGGGGTCGGCCTCCTGACTTCAAAGCCTTTATTGAAGTGATTAGGTTTGAAGATATCATTTTCTCATTTGGATTATTTGATTGGGATTTCAATGACAACAAATTGACTTGGAGCAATAATCAAACCGATCAACATTTTATCTGGGACTGACTAGATAGAATCCTTTTGAATGGGGAATGCTCGCTTCTATATAAAAGCCATTTTTCTTTCCACCAGAGTTTACCATTTTACTAGAGTATCCTTTAATCCCTCTCCTCTAGTAATTTTCTTAGAATATTATAATACTCACAGGCTTGGGGTCTTTCATTTCCAAAGAATGTGGATTCAGCATTCTGATTTTCACATTGATCTCAATCATGCTCGGAAAATGCTTTTCAAGTCTTCTCTAGGAAGATTGACTCGACAAATAAAGCACAGAATTGGCGAACTATTTCAAAATATAGAAATGCCGAAAATAAAGAAGGCCAATTTGCCCTTTAACATAGTTGGTCTACTGATAAGAAAATTCTGTTAGATTCAGCCAAGAGTTACCTTGAAAAACTTTTTCTTTACGAAGAAATATAGAGAATAAGCACCTTGAACCAAATTCAGAACTTGTCTCTGTATCGCAGGAAGCTCTCAATTTATTTCATACATTACTTTCTTCTCAAGGTTCGGTGCTTGAAGATGAGATCCTTGAGACCATCCCCTCTCTAGTCACAGAGGAAGCTAATAAGATGCTTACGAGCCCTCCTAATATGGAAGAAGTTAGAAAGGTAATTTTATGCATGTCGGCGCACACTAACCCAAAGAATGTCTCCCCTATCATTTAAAGCATGATGGCTTTCCGGATTCTTTTTATATAGAATATATTGTTGGAATTTCAAAAACTTCCAACTTGTCACCTTATTTCTTCGCTGAAGGTGCGATCCCCAGTTCCATCAATGCTACTTTCCTTTCTTTGATTCGTAATATTTTTATCTAGGACTACCTCTATTTAAATCTAAAGAAAAAATTTCTCATCTTCTGGATAGAGTATAAAATATAGTAGGATATGAGAGCATTGTTATCCAGTAGAGGGAGGATTATTTTGCAAACATGTTCTTTTCTCGATGCATGTATACCTTCTTGCAGGAATACCAGTTTCAAAGGGAGTTCTTCACCGGTTGGAAAAAATGTTAGCTAACTTTTGGTGAGGCGCTGATGAAGACAAAAGAAAGCTTCACTAGATATTTTTTGATACTATGTGCCTACCTATTCAGAAAGGGGCTTTGGGTCCTCCTACTACATGACATTTTGAAGAACTTTCAAAAGCTTTTCGTATGAAATTTACATGGTCAATAAGAGGGGGGTACTTTCAATGAGAAGAATACTAGAGAGCTAGGGGTGGAACCAGAAATCAGTGCTAGCTCCATTTCCAATCCACCATTTTGAGCCCTTAAGTATTGGTGGGGTTGCCTGAAAATAGAACTGATTTCACTCCAAGTCCTGACAACCAGGTTTGGAAGCAGCAAACCATAGGGGCTTTCAGATAGTATCTTTTGAAAAATGTAGTCCAAAGTATGACTCCCTCTTATTGACCAGGCCAACTCCTTTACTAGTTATTTCTCCAAAATCATAGATGTGTTTGACGCACATGGAAACTGCTTTTTCAATGATATCGAATCATTTTTGCCTCATAGAGTGGTTCATGTTATCAGGAATAGTGGTATATTCACATCTCATCAGGAGGACAGGGGGATATGGAAAAAGAATCCTAGTGAGTCATTTATTCTCAAAGCTGGTTGGGAATCGATAAGAAATCAAACGGGCATTCAAGCTTGGACTCAATTTGTCTGGCATAAAGCCATTCCTACAATAATTAACATTTTTGCGTGGAAGCACTTATTTGACTTTGTATGTGGGGATTTCAGAATCAGTTAAGGGAATAAATTCAGACGAAAGGTATAAGATTAGCAAGCAAATGCTTGTGCTATTTGGAGCACGATAAGTAAGGTATTGATCATCTCTTCATCAAGAGTGAGCTTGATATGGAGGTTTGGAACCATTTTGAATGCCTTTTCAATATAAGATCCTTCTAAACGGATTCGATTCAATCCCGGCAGTTTAACAGATCCAGCAGGAAATCCCAAGTTGGCTACTTCACGTCTATGTTTACTATTTTTTCAGTTTGGGAACTTTGGAAGGAAGGCAATAGCAGTAAATTAGAAAACCCAGTATCTCAGTCGGCTGCTATTATTCAAGAAATTACGGACTGGCTGAAAGTCTATTCTCAGATTCTTAACATCAGATCATCTTGGACGTTTAGTAATTCTATTCTTCTGGATGCGCTCTACATTCATCAAGCTCGTAAACTCACAATTGACTCCAAAATCATTGTTGATTGCTTCAAAGAAAATAAAGAATCCCCTAAAATTACCCATACCTAGACTCATAGTGGAGCTTCACTTCATCGAAATTCTCGGTTGGCCATTTCAAAATCGTCTATACATTTAGAGAAAACAACAAAGTGGCAGACTCTTTAGCAAACTTCGACTGCGATTCTCAGTTTGACTATAGGTTTTCCTCTACAGCTGATGTTCCTCAACAAATTAAGTTTTTTTCTCTCAAAAAAGTGGGCTTATTGAATATCATATTGGTTTGGCTTTGTTCACTTTCATTTTATCAGTAGTAATGCTTATGGCTGTTTGTAGCTCTTTGTGAGCAGGTCTATGTACTTTTTTTATGGGTACGGTTTTGACATCCTCACCCATAACCCCCCGGCGTGGGCAGATGGACTATTGACGAAGATGCTTGGGACTGAACACATCCCCCTTCACTTAGTAGGGCTTAGGAACGATGTTGGCAAATGATTGTTGAATATAGTTACTCACCTCATAACCCAATTTCCTCTGTGGTTGCTGCCCAGATGACCAAACCCAACTGCTTGGACAAGCTTGGTATACTGTCTTCCCTTTATCAGCAGGCGGTATAGTCGCATTGCAATTATTCCACCAGTATGGGTCACTTTATCCGGATGTAACAGTGTAGTAGCAACTGCAGATGGGGTCGACATGAGACGTCGGATCTTGATTAACATTCTTTTGCCACTATCTTTCTTTCCGAAAAATGCAGCCCCTACCATTAGTCATCTATGGAGATTTGGGATTCGGTATTGAATCAATCCAACATTACGTTCGGTCACTTCAGCAGTCATAATAAAACCTAATTCTATTGATTTGATTCCATCTCCTTGACTTTGTTCAAATTCAGTAGCAGTTTGCTGGTGTCCTTTCAGGTCAGGAACACCTGTAATAGGCAGCTAGCCTATTGGAAAAAGACTACTCTCATCCTTTTCCCGAGGTAGCTACTTTTTTTTCGTGCTTCTTAAGTCGATGTTGAACTTTATATAAGTCATATATTGGAAAGGGAAGCCCCCATAATATAAGCACTCTTTGAGTCAAGTAATGCCTTTAGAGCCTATAGTATAGCTGAGTAGCTAAGAGCTTCTGGTAATTTAAAAATGTAGGAATTGACTTGTTTCGCATTAATGAGGCTTTGAAGGACGTCTTCTCTTTCCCTTATCAAGAAAGTCACACCTAATCGCCCTTGAAGCCATCTTGATAACTGGACTGAATGTCTCATCATAATCTATACCCTATTGCTGGTTGTAGCCTATGGCTACCACGCGAGCCTTGTAGTGATCAATAGTCCAATCAGACTTTGACTTTCTCTTATATAACCACTTGCGAGCCGATACAAAAATTTCAAACTCAAAATTTAGCAGGAAAATGGGATGAAACCCGCCAGAAAGCTTTTGACAAAATAAAGGACTCCATTTTAGTACATACAATGCCAGGTAGCCTTTATTACTATACCTATCAGTCACTAATACTGCTATGGGGTCTATGTTGGCTTAATACGATGAAGACAGATGGAAGTAGAGGGCCATATACTACCAACTTAAGAAAATGACTGACTACAAGACTAGGTATGCCAATTTGGAGAAAACCTGCTTGGCTTTGGTTTGGGTAAGGTGGAAATTGAGGCATTACATGTTGTTTTACCCAATACATTTAATAGCTTCCATGGACTTACAAAAAACATATTTGTTTAAGAAACCCGCCTTAATGTAACGGGAAGGGCCGGAAGATGGTTACTGCTTCTATTTGAATTCGACATCACGTATATAACCAAAAAGGAAGGGCGATAGCAGAACACCTTGCACCCTATCAAGGAGGAATATGAGTTTAAGGATTGCTTCCCATACGAGATAATAGTTCGACTCAATACTCTTGTGTGTATCCTTCGGCCACCAATCTAGCCTTTAACCCCTCAACAACTCCACCAGCTTTTTGTTGACTTTATAGACCTACTTGTATCCCACTATTGATTTTCTTAGAGGAAGAGAGGCTCAATCCCAAGTAGCAAACCATTCTAGTGCTACGATCTCTTTCTACATAAAGCTTCAAACATGGTTGAGATATGGCCTCTGCAAAGGTATCAGGTTAAAAATGATGGATTAAATTGCAAAAACGACTCGTGGGAAGTAGACAGAGACTTAGTTTATACAAACCTGTGAATAGGAAAACAAAGACGGGTGGATCTACATAACCCGAGAATATAAGCTAGAGAACCTAAGTCTGAAGAAGAGTCTTGGTTCGACGTATAGGGAGAGAAGGAGACCACTGAATCAGTTGTCTCAGCTCTGAAAACTGAGTGACAAGAATCTGTCTTCACAAACCTGCGAAACTTCCCCTTAAGCTGATTAAGCTGCTGATCACTCTGGTCACTCGGATCTTGCTGACTATATTAAATCGGAGAATTCTAATGCTGTCTCACATAAACTCCTCAATAGTTCCACCCCTCTCCTCTAAGGGGAGACAAGGGAACATAATGGCCCACCATCACAGGGAATCTCAAAGCCCCGAGATCCGTACTAAGGCACATGTTCAAAAAATATGACATGTCGAGAAAGGTGGAATCGTCGTGTAGAGGGATCATTAACACTTGTAGCCCTTTTGAGAGAGGGGTACCCCAACGTCACTCAAGAAAACACATAGAGTGAGATGTAGGGCTCAGTTTGTCTTGTGCAGGAGATGGAATTTTAACAAAGGACGTGCATCCGAATACTCTGAGGTTCGAATAGTCATCTCTTTCAAAGAGAGTAAGACGCCCAAAAATAACGTGTAGAGGAGATCGCTCACCAATAATAGGAGCCATCTTCTTCTTACTCAGATAAGTGGCCATCATAAAATTGGCTTTACTAGGGATCCTATAATAGGGAACTTTCATTCCCAGTAGAATTCCTCTAGCAACTTGCCAAATACTAATAAATAAGGGGAAGGCCCAATGTTTTATATCAATATAAGGAAGGCGCTAGCTAGCGCCCAATCTATACAAGGGCTTTCCATTTCCATTTGGTCGTGCTGCTATGATGTAACGTGCAGTTCTCCCAAGGCAGCAGGATGTATGGTATAGGGCCCTCTATTTTATCTCCCTTAAAGTCCTTTGTGGATTTCGAGTCGGGAATAGAGCAGTGGCTTATTCGGCGCTATATCACAATTCATTCTCGGGCATAGCTATTCACGAAAGGTGGCATGGGACATCTGTCAGTGGCGGGAGTCTTACATCCGAGAGAGAGGTCAGACCAATCCCATTCATCCTGGTCTGATCCAAATAGATCTTGTTGAATGAATTGATCCATTGTTGTATACCCTACTTCTTAGTAAATTTCTTCCTACTCGGACCCGCCGTACTTCCTTTGACTACTTCTGAGATATAGTGGAAACATTTTGTTATGGTGGAGAGTGGGGAGTGAAAAGACCAATGCATCAGAGAAAGACTGCATGAATCGAAATCCACTTATAAATACAGACAACCAAGAAAAAAAGGCTCCGCGTTCGAACATTGGTTGATCTTAGCTTAGCGTGCTAGCCGCTGCTTCATTTCGTATAGTGATAACACTTTCTCTTTCTTAGTGCTTAGCCCCCTTGTATAGTGAGAGCTACTTCGGTTGCGATGCTTTCTCTTACAGGGCGACTTGACTCAGCAGTTAGAGTATCGCTTTCAAATGGGGAGAGTCATTGGTTCAAATCCAAAGTAGGTAAAACGGACCGAAACCCATACTTTTGCAAGCATGACAGCAAGCACAGACTGGCAGCAAGGAATCAATTGAATGATCAAAGCATCGGTTGCTTCCATATATGGCCTTTTTCGACCGCCTTGACAACTTATTATCAGGAACCCCCCCTATTCCACAAGTAGGTGGAGATCTGGATGGTCGGAAACCCCAACGGTAAACCTTTCAACGTGCCACACGATTCTTTCGCGAAGCGCTCTTTTCACTATTGTCCCCGCAAGCAAAGAGGTTTCAATATACAAGGCGACCAAGTAAAAAAAAAGCTCCGAGCAAATCTTCTAGGGAGCACACAATTAGTTTCGACTCTTTCTCTATCCTAAAAATAGAAAAAAGAAAAAGAAGCCAATTTTTATTCTATGGACCCCTTCCGCCAGATTACTGTACTGGCTGTAGCTCATTAAAAAAGAGTAAAGGAACTGGTTTAACAAAATGGCTCTCAAAAGTGATTTGATACCTTCTTTCCTTCGTCTGGGAGGTAGGATATATAGGTGACAGCTGTTCATAGGTTGCTCTATTAGGCCAAATAACCGATTTTGAGTATGCCTGAGATTGCCATAAGACCTTCTCCCTCTTGGAAACAGGATAATCAAAAGGGGCACTTTTTCCATTTTACTTTTTTGAAATTTTCCGCTTTCTCGCCTTATTATATTATGCGAGTACAATGTCTATGGATTGTATGTTGCATTGGTTAAAACTTTAACCTCACATTAGTGCCTAAGGCCTACTGAAGTGCGGTAGATCCTACCAGAGTATCATGCATGAAGGCCTAAGTTATGCTCATCAGTGTCGGGACAACGCAAAAAAATGAATAGATAGGTGTTTTAGTATAGTATTAAGTAAATATCAAAAAAAGAGATTGTTAATTATATACCATATTTTGATGGTTGAGTGATGAAGGAGAAGAGATATAACATCCTGACTGGCTAGCAATGAGGAGAAAAGAATCCCAATGTATGGTCCTACTTTAAACACGCCACCTACATGACTCGCTACATAGGTTTAAGAAATGCAGGACAATATGGTTCCTCATCCCTTGATATAAAGAAGTTTAGAAGGCAAGAATGATAACCATTCGGGCCACTGAAGCAAGATTAAAGTGTCCTCTTGGATAAGAAGACCTAAAACACCAGTCAACGGAAGAAGGTCGGTAATAAAAGGGAATCTTTCTTTTTCAGTTAAGTTTGCGCATGAATGATCCACTTGTCGCCGTTGACGTGACCATCTCCAAAAGATATGCCTCAATCTGTGGAAGATCAACAATAGGGGGAATGTGTTGGCAGACGACCTCCCGCTGCGGTAGTATGAGCCTTCCCTTTCCTTGATGTTACACAGGATGCGCAATGGTGGGGTAGTATGAGGTGCCTGATAGCATTACATTATAAGAATAGAAAGAGATGTTAAAAAGAATGACCATGGGGACTTGGGGATCTACAGTAGGTCTTTCTTGTATATCCCTCGTGTCGAGAGCAACTTCCCCAAAAATCAACATAGAGAGCCACGAGGAGAGAACTTCCAGGGCTCGATCTATGGCTACGTCCCGTGGTTTGGTAGAATGGATACTTCCAAGGATAGTCTACACACACAGACCCAAACTCATTTTTTTAGGGTTATGGTGGCACTATGTTTAAATTGGCTTCCCCTCCCCTTCAACCTGCCCCAACTCCCTATATATATTATCAAATAGAAGAGTCAAATATAAGAAATGCAGTATTCCTACCCATTGTGAGAGGCGTCTTCCACTTTGTAATTGAAGGGTTCCAAACCTCGCTTCGTCGCTCAGTCCCTTGCTTCTTTCCTCCTCTTTTTCCTTTTCGGCTCTTTATACCTATGTGATTTAATTCCAATTGCATATTTCAATTACGTCTTCCATGATTATTAGATCTAGAGGTAGCACTGGTCTATCAATAGCAACATCCCTTCCTCTCGCACCTGGTCTAGTATCTCTTAGGTCGATATCTAGTAGCTCCAGTAGCAGCAGAGGGAGAAGATCGCTAGTAGAAGGTAATGAACTAGAAACTCGGAGAGAGATCAGAAGCAAAACTCTGCAAGGCGGGGAGAAGGCAGAACCCAAGTTCCACACTAAACTAGGAGTTACTGTGTGCATGCCTATTTCTCTTTGGGGAAAACCCTTTTGATTTCTACTAATTCTCTTCTTGTTGTACCATGTACATGACGATAGTAGTGGAGTGCTATCAGCGGCGGTTGTTGTTAAGGAAACACTTAAGGATCAAGTGACCCATCTTGATGGCAAGGTCGACCATTTGGACGGACAAGTGTAGACTACGACAGAAAGGCAGGGGAATCCGAAGTCGTTGGTCACCAGACGCTCGCTAATTAGTACCACATCTTCCCAGTGAAGTAGAGTCATCTTTATGGGGCCTCAACGATCCTGATGGCGATGTCCAAAACGTGACGGACTAGGTCAAATTGAGGAGCTTGCTGTGGAGATAGGTTTTCGGTTTGTGAACCCAATGTCTCGCCTGGCGACTCCAGACTTGAGTCTCGGAACCACAGCCATTCAACGAAATTTGAAATGCCAAGGCTCGAAGACCTTTGGGACATGGAACAATACTTTAAGGCCGTTCGTGCCCCTTTGATGACCAATGCACAATGGCAACAATCTATCTCTCTGGGGATGTGAAGAATATTTGCAATGACTTTCGAACCATAGAAAGAATATATGCGCACACGTGAATACTCTATCAATAGAAAGATTCTAGCTTCTTTTTATTTAGAGAGGAATGATTCCCTCGTCTGAGAACCGCCATTCACATACTATTACTCCCCATTAAAAAGAGCGATTGAGAATCTCGAGAACCTAAACTAAAATGCAGAAGTGAGCATACCCTAAGGCTTTCCTCTCCCCCCTTTGTTTAGCCAACACCATCAACCCCATTTTTCACTTGGTAAAAGCCTAAAATCTAATGAATAGAAGGAAAGGAGATCAGAAAGATAGGCGAACGATTTGACTATAGTATAGGTCAGATGTTTCCGTGAGAAGTAAGCAGCAAATCTCCCTTATTTTGGGAAAACTGGTGGCCGCATGTGAATTCTTTCAAGGCAAAGGGCAGCCTGATTCGACATTCTTGTTTACTTTGATCTGGTCGAGGTGGTTTTCGTTTACCAGTACGTAGGTGTTCTAAACTCCTATGACCGAGTCTTTCTGGCCCCTGTGAACATCTTTTCTTAATGTATTAAATAGGGCCTCTCTAACCGGTGAAAAGTGGTGGGTGTCCACTAACGGCCATTCCTGGCTCATCTCCGATAACGCAATTCTGGAAGGAGTCGATAGTTGAGCACTGGATCCCTTCGGACCTGGAGAATGTGTGACGCTGGGTCCGGCCCCTTTTATCTGGCCCCTTTTTCGTTTCCTAGGTTACACCTTCGGAATACCCCATAAGGGATATTTTTCTACTCCCCCCAATCTTCACTCTACGCCACGCCGACTCCTCTTTCGTCATAAGGCATGGAATTAGACCATGGGGAATCTCTATAGGAACTAGTCCCTCATATTTTGCCCATAGGAGACTGAGACACAGCCCCAGGGCTATGGGGAAAGGTGTAGATCGATCACCCTAGATAGACAACTACATAGAGGGTCTCTACTAGTCTATATATTCTTTGATTTCGTTCCCCCCCAAAGAAAAATATTACAACCTATGATGTCTGCAAGTTTCACATCTAAGTAATACCCGATCCGATGGTTTACGATACAAATAGATAGATATATAGATATATATTTCTAAAGAACATTCTAAGAAAAGATATTAATAGATATCGGTAGTTGTCCGGTCGTACCCAAACAATAATATTCCAGAGGGAAATGCACCTAAGATCAAATATTTCGAGCCGGCTTCCGTAGAAAATTTAGACTTTCTTTTTGATGCTTCAATCACATAAAAACATAAACTTTGAGGCTCAATAGCTAAATACATGGCAATTGAATCATAAGACGAGATCATAAAAAGCATACCGCGATTATGAAGTGGAATTAATACAATGGATTCAAAAGCATCAAACCTCTCTTGTTCGAAAGAATTGAAACACATCGAAATGGTACCAACCGTACTTAATAATAGAAGGATTTTGCAAAAATATGTAAAATTGTCCCTCCTAAAAAGAGTATTACAGAATAAATGGGAAATAGTTAGGAGAGGTGTGCCAGCAGCAAGCAGAAGCAAGGTTATTAGATACCTCGTGAAAGCCCGGCGAGAACCACACGTGCAAGTTTCCCTGCATTTGGCTCGTCCGTGATAACTTCTTCATATTTGCGTGAACTAGCGGACTGATCACTAAGTGGGGATGGTCCCTCCAGCATGAGCGAACCCTTTTGGATCTGGTTAAGAATGGGCGGCACTATCCCAGCCAAGTTCTATTGAACATGTCCCCTTCCCAATAGTTGTACCTTTTCTTGGGGCGTCTTTTGATTTACGATATAATGCTCGCCAGGGAAAGCCAGGTGTCGTAGGTAAGCTCTATTTGGCCCGGAGCATTGATTTCCCATAACGAATAGGCTAGCTCTACATCTCAATTATGTATCCAGTGCTCGAGAAGGTCCCTCAGTTCCTCAGCAGCACCTCGAGGTGCATTTGGTTGTCTTACATGAGATGAGGGCTATTCCCCACTCCATGGCATGACACATTTCGCTCATCCATTCTGCCCGTCCAGACGCGGTGCCGCTTCTCATTATCATCTACAGCACTTTCTTTCCTCTTGGCTATTCACGCATGAAGGTCGTCGTATGTATGCTCAACTTCGGTTGCCGGTGCTATAATAGGTAGAAGTACATTATGGAAGGATCAGTCACCCGGGCAAACAACCCTCATCCAAGAAGAAATATGCTATGCCCCCCGATCTCTATAGAGCGAAAGAGCTGCCTGGTGATCCCTAAGTTTCAGCACGTCCGGTCATAACTCCTCGCACTGTTGCCGCCGTTTCTAGGACTAATCGACGCCTCACCAGCATAGGTACCTACGTAGTGTAGTCTCAGTCACACATTCAACATAGCTTTAAGAATCATGTGCCTTCCGGAACCAGGGGTATTCGAGCCTGCTGCTTACGATTAGCCAGCCTTCCGGTGGCAAAAGGATTAGACGTCCCCCGATGCTACGGTTTCCTGCGGTCCAAACTCGGTGCCGCTTTAGGTATGGAGTTGGACGATAATAGCTCCTCCGCATCCCAAAGTGCCCTGGCCTCCTAGGTGCGCAACACTAAGTTATCCAAGCCAACCCACATTACTAACTAATGGTGGATAATCATATTTCTTAGAGGTCCTAAATACAACTCCATGAATTAGCAAAATGAAGGTTGCATTAATGATAAAGATCTTTGGGGAAACCGCTAAAAAATGACTGAACATGTGGGAGGATCCAAATGAATTCTACTTTCATTTCCCCCGTACAGAGCACGGAGTTACTTACGTTACGGTCTTCAGTAGGCAGGCTGCACTCTAGGCGGCTAGAAAGGCTCGCTAGTCCAGCAGCCATACCAAGAATGAATGTGTAATGATGGTGATTTCACACCAGGCTCAATAAATAATTGAATGTAGAAAGGGGATCCTAAACAAAAAAGGATACCATGATCCCTTTTTAGAGCGTATAAGGGGAGGTCGAATTCCAAACCTTTTCTCTCGAGTATACCCATTACCAAAAAATATATGTCACTTTGGAACACATGAGCATAGCCACCGCGTGTGGCTAAAGGTCAACCAAAAAAAAAGAGCTCAAACTCTTTTTTTTAAGTTCCAGTGGGAAAGTATTTTCTTATAAAAGATGCCACTCTACGAGGGAAGATGCAGATAAAAGGCCAATAGCCTGATATGAGCTTCTACGACATAAGCTTTAGATCTATCAACGAATAATAAAAATTTCATAAGAAAAGAATTTTTTTTTGTTTAAATCTCAAATAAAGGTATAGGTGATATTTGGAACAGTCATTTCAATCTTTTTCTTCGAATTCTAAGAAAGAAAAATCCTGAAAAATCCGTCAATAAATGATGGACTCCATTATACAGATGATAGGACAGGGTTAAGGCAGTAATCTCGACGGGGATTAGGATGAGCTTTGATGAATAAAAGAAGAATTGGTATAAATTCTCATAGGTGAAGAAAATCAAACCAATTTTCAGATAAAGAAGATAAAAAAAGAAAAGTATAGTGGCTAGGAAAGCTCCGGAGATTCTATGGGAAATTGAAAACGTTGGAGTAAGATGTGGCTTATAAATAGGAAGATGAGGAGATAAGGGGTGAAGGATATTCATGATATTCGAAAGTATTTATGTTCATTTGCTCTGCTCGCAGAGTGGTATATCAAAATAAAGAAGCGACTACCTTACTTAAGCAATTCTTCTTATTCTTATTCTTTCTTAGTTGAAGTTCCTATATTGGTTTTTTCTTTCTTTTATGAATGTTATAACTCCTAATTCTTTGGCATCGGACCTCTTTGATATTCCACCGTTATCCCCTGTCTAACTCAACTATTCGACTGTACGGCTATTGTGATTGCGATAGAAAGGAGGGATGGCGCCTTCCTTTACCATCTAGCGGTTGAAAACAAAAGTGCTTCCACGTACACGGATGTTAGGCTCATCCAAGGCGTATTTACTGAAGTAGAAGGGAACTTGACAGTCAAGATTGAAAAAAGCTGGACAAACATGTGTCACTTTCTTACGTCAGGAGAAAGGGAGATCAAAGATGTATGGGGCCGATACGCGAAGGATCAAATCACAGAGAAATCGAATATTAAGAGACGAAAGAAAAGAAACCTCGGTGACCCAGAGATCGCGGAGTCTGCGCCCGTGCAATAAGTGAAGAAGCTTTCCTCTCCTTTCAGTCAAGCATGCCCGCCCCATAGCACTTCACTTCCCGAAGTGAGAGTAGGAGAAAGGAAAGTACACTCGATCAATTACCATGCCGTGTCGTAAGACAAAAAGTCACTCGCAGGAACTTAAAACCAATATCTTGGGGAAAGGCCTCTACTCTACGAACCAAGTCTTTCTTACGAGGCACCAACTTTCTTTTTTGATCCCTGAGTAGCATTTCCTTTCACCGAGGAATGGGCCGATGCTTTAACATGGGTGGATGTGGGACACAGAAAGAATAGATTCAGTTGCTCTTGAGTCAAGAGATTCTTCTCAATAAGTAGCATTCTTGTAAGTACAGAAGGAATTCTCCTGTCTCTGAAAAGATAAAGCTAAAAGCAATCTCTGATAAAGATATTGATATTGACCCGCATATACGGGAAGTGGGTGGGGATCAATAAAAGCAAGGCCGGGCACATCATACTCTTTAGGGATTGTGTCATGTCAATTTTCATAGTGAATTTCTTGATTATCCACCCTGAAAGCGAGAACTCGAGGCGGTGGGAAAAGAGAATCAACAAGATAGGATGCTTTGTCCCAACTAACAAGAGTAGGAAGATTCCAGCTTTGAATCTTGTTCTTGACAGTGATAATTTCTACCACGTCATAACAGTCTTTAGTTCTTTCTGTTTCAGTTGTTTGTAACCCTTCTTACTTTTTTTTATTATATCGGGGAATTTTTTCTCTTGGTCCGCTAAGTCCATAAAGGGCTGTTGGGTGGGGGTAGAGCCTCTATCCCCAATGTCGATGAATTAAAGGTGTCTGTTTATGGTATGGAATAGGAAGAGCAAGAATGGAACCGTTATCACTTGTCCTATCATCCGCGATGAGCTTCTTTCATTCGTCAGTATAGCGTAGGTAGAGTCCTTTGCTCGTATACTTGGCATTACTATAGTCGCACCAGTCTTCCTTCCTTTTTATTGCACATGAAATGGAAACCCTAATAGAGACTAACCACACGGTGATCAAAACTATTCCTTCTCTGCTTCACTGCCAATTGATTGACGGATGAACGAAGCTGTAACGGAGCATGTACGTGATGATCAAACAAGATTTTGCAGCTGCCTATGATAGGAAAAAGAAAACATGATCAGATATTTCATGCGGGGCATTTCCCACCTCACCTTTGATCTTTCCCTTGCCGAGTAGGTAAAGCTAGAAGAGCCTCATTGGCCCGACAGCTGACAAGCAAACCTTCCATTCTTATGTTTACATCACTTCTCTCTTTCTCGGATTGACTGGACAAAGGTTTCAAATGAGCATCCAATGGGGAAGCCATAGCTTGAACCTTCCTTCTCGCAGTCAGCTATATAACTCAGGCAGCAAAGGTTCAAGTATAATGGCGGTTAGTCTTCCTCGTCTCTTTCGGGTGGGCAGCGGGAATTGCTCTTCTAGCATCAGCATGGATTGACCAAAGACTAGGAGTAGTCATCATCTTTTTCCATAGTAGTCATCCAGCAAGAAAGGGAAAGACCACTTTGCGCAGTGGAATAGGAAAGAGAGCATCGAGCACAACTTTTGGGTCACCAGAAATCCTTCTTCGTTTATTGGGTGACTGAATGAAAAAGGTTTTGTCAAGCAGGCATGATTGTCACGTCGATTGACAGTTAAGAAAATCTATCTTCGGGGCCCTCACTTTAGGGCTATCTTTCACCGTTGACAGACATGGTTCAACGTGCCAGCTACGTTTCCTCTTCTAGAACAGTGACAGCCTAGTCTGATTCCTCCTTCTGAAAGTGCCACAGATCCTATCACAACCCCTGAAAATTTGGCATTAGAAGCACCAATCTAATTCTATGCTCTATTCCATCTTCCTTATACTTTGACTATTAATTCATGTGCACAAACCTCCCTCACAAAGGAAAGTGCGAAAGTCATCTTTGCAACCAAAGGCCTTTTTCTTATACTATGGCGTCTTGTCCAAAGCAAGCGGTCATGTAAACCCTTTGTCTATTCAGATCTTTCCTTTAATAAGAACAATCTAAATGTACCACTTTCACGATGAAATACCGGGATTTTCTGATACGTCAGTACCCCCAGGAAATTAAGCCAATGATTGACTATCCCTGCCCATTCCAACAGGGCATTCTATCCCTTCAAGTCCCACTGCTCTAAATATGCATATTCCTTCTACACCTTTCCATGTAAATAGGGGGAAAATGGCTTATTCCGCATCAACCTAAGCCCGCTTATTCTGACTAAGTGGTCCATTGTCAAAAAGAGGGTCGTTCTCCTTCTTGCTTGAAGCTCTCTCAAAGAAGCATTCTATTCCGAAAAGGCTTGGGGCTATGCTAAACCTCCCTCAAAGCCATGAAGTCCCATAGCTCTTATTCCACGAACTGGTGATATTCCATTAACTGCAGATTCAATAGCACAAGTTATGAACCCCAAAAATAACAGGAAAGAGAGCATCGGCTACTCAGACTGTCACACCGACAACGAGAGCAGTAAGAGAAGATAGTGGAACAGAACTAGCAGCAGATAGGCATTCAGTTAGCTTAGAAACGGACTCACAGTTAGAAATCAGATGTGTCACGACCCAACTGGAGGGTCATGACTAGCACCCGGGCCATACTTGCCGAGCACCAACGTACATTTTATCTAACCTTCCTTATTATCTTTAAGGGCCGACAAGATCAATATAAATGGTAGACATGGATCATGAACATCCAACAATGAAAGATAATGTCATGAACATACATAACATGGGACGACAAGACTGTCAAGAAACTATATATAAGGTACGAGCTACCATGAGTCGACACCTGTCTATGAGCCTCTAAAAGAACATAAGTGCTACAACATTGCCGGAACAGGGCCCCGACATACCCATAAGGTCTATAAAAAAAATGCATACCAAGACCACGGCAAGTCCGGAGAAAGGATCTTGCCAATAACGCTGAACCGGATAGCCTACTGCGATGGGGGAGCTGCGTCTACCCGTCTATCAGGACCTGCAGCACGACATGCAGCGTCCACAAATAACAAGGACGTCAGTACGAATAAAGTACTGAGTATGTAAGGCAGAATAGCATAAGTAAGAACAATAATGTAAACAGTGATAGGGAATATACAACCTGTGACATCTGGGTACCTCTGAGGGCTACTGACATGAAATACATGATACATACATATATATATACATAAACGTTTAAAACATATGCCTTTGTGGGCATCATCATCATCATATCGTACCCGGCCATAATAGGCTCGGTAAAACGTACCCGGCCATCATAGGGCTCGGTAGAATCGTACCCGGCCACGTGGAGCTCGGTAAAACCCAACTGATCAGTGGTTGCACAATAGGTGCCATACCCGGCCAACTATAGCGCGGCTCGGTAGAGTAAAATAGATACATATATATGATGCATGCTGGACTCATTGGAATCACATTTTGAACCTTTCGGAGTGACGTAAGGTCGGTATCCTTCGTACACGTTATTAGGATTAACTCTTCATCAAGAAACTTATAAGAATCAGGAACTACCAACAACATTGATAATATAAGAATAAGAGAAGTAACATCAATACCAATCGTTTCATAAGAAGGGCAGCAATGTAAGTACTGCTAGCTTCTAAGAGTAGAGTATCTTTGGGAGCTCGTTCATTACATTATGTACAATCGGAGTCGTGCAAAAGAATGAAGGGGATAGACTCACATACCTTGTATATACTGCCCAACCTCAATCTATGCAAATATCACGACTCCTTAGTCTACAATAAGATAAATGACACTATCATTATCGTTTAAGCGTCGTAACTATTATGTATCGACCACAACCTATTTTACGATGAAACGGACAGCACCTCCCCTATTTATATGACTTCCCACAAGTCAATACAATCACCAAACAGCCCAAACAATATCATTAATAATCATATTGAGCCTCCAAAACAGTCCACCAACCAACAACATTACTACCAAGCTTTTCGATATATATTTCACAAGTTCTAGCTTCAACGACTTAGCTGCAACTTGGATAATCTTAAATATATATAGAGTAAGAGGTTACTTACCTTTAAACAGAAAGAACAACTCCAATTTGACCTTAATTTTCTACGAAATATCCCTTCAATTCTGCCACAAGAACAAGGAAGCGAAACTAGCAATTAATTCGGGTTTTTCGGCACTAGAATTACTTTAGAAGACTTGAAATCACCTAGGGTTGATATTAAAAACTTGAAGGTGTATTTACAGAACATAAAGCACTTAAAACAACCTCCCACACGAGCTGGAACAACACAAAAATCAGCAACAACAAGAAAAACAAGAAACTTACTAGCACCACGGGATTCCCGACATTTGATTTGTGTTGTTTGCCCTTTGTTTGGGTCTTGGATCATGAGAGAACCTTGAGAGAATGTTTTTAGGGTTATAAGGTCTGAATATACTGAAAAATAATGGCTTAAAACGGGGTTGAGTTATCTTATATATGTCCAAATGTCTTAAACCGCCTTTGTGGGCCCCATAGAGAGCAGCTTGGCGCACTCTCACGAAAATGCGAATATCTCTCTATTCCGAGATCGTATCGACGAACGGTTTAATGCGTTGGAAACTAGACTCATAGATCTTCAATTTGATAGGTAGATCACCCCATAATTCCAAGCACATTGGGAGTAAAATGCAGTAACATTTGACCTAAAGTTTAAGTAAAATTATAAACCTAAGTTGCGACAACTTTTATCGACTTTTATTTCATAACTCGCTTGACTTCAAGACTTATGATGCGGATATTATATGATTCAAATAAATTAAAACAAGACCTCTTGGGACAGTTAATCACCTCTAGTGTTATCCGAAAATACGGGTTACAACATCCTTGATTAGCTTAACTTCAAATACTTGTTAACCACTCTTATACACCCATGTATCGTTTAAGACCAATAGGATTAACTTATTATCATCTCAAAGATAATCTCTTCTTGGATTTACGTCGACTACCTTACGGCGTGATCTATGATATGCAAATTTGGGTTGTAACAAGATGCTTCCCCAACAACTATCTTTAAGATGTCCTATCTCTCTCTTCAACGCTATAAAATGATCTAGAAGGCTTCTCTTAAAGAAGAAAAATAGGATTTATAGTAGTTTTAGCTATTCGATTCGAATGAGTGCCCTCACTTCCTTTCCTTACTACGATATGCCCAAAAAGAAGAAAAAGAATATGCAACATATCAAAGAGCGATCACACAAATTATTAGTGGCCTCCTACATAACATATGCGAGCCTTACGTGGACGATTTGTTAGTCTTTTCAAAAGAAAGATTCGACCATATCGAACATTTACGCAAGGTCTTCGAAAAATTAAGAAAACATCAATTGAAGATGAACCCAAAAAAATATGTATTCGGGATCGGGATGAGGCCTTAAATCAGCAGGGCAATAGCATAGCTATTATTGAGCTGACCCCTATTACATTACTTAAGCCTACTCTTTCTTCAAGATACAAAATGAGTAGCCGAAAACAGTTGTCCCTATTGTATTTTAGATGTAGTCATCTACAGGGCTACGAATCTTACCTTTACTTATAGAGGGGTAGCGGTACCATGCTCTTCCGTTCTCATAGGTTGACTCACCTATGCATCCCGACTAAGGTCTCAAAAATGTGCACTTCCCTTATACATCCAACCGCTTCAGTAACGTGAATAGATTATACAGAAGGGTAGGTTGGTTATATACTCTTATGCGCCTTCCTTCTTTGAACCTTTTGGTTTGTATTGCCCCCTAAATATAGATCAGATCTACTATACAAGAAACTCAACTCCACACTGCTGCTGAGTCAATGGACTTATCCACCAATGGATTCGTGAAATTTCTGTGGATTGCGTTGCGATAAATCTACCAAACCTAGGCAGATAGATGGACTCTTTTCCCGCTGCTAAGGGAGAGCAAGAAAGAAAATCAAATGATTTTTTTTAACCAACGCCCTATTTTGGGTATGCAGGTACTAAGAGTCCTCACACTACCAACCAGCAAACATCGTCTGGCTGGGTCTTGACGGTATCAACAACGAGGAAGAAACAACTAAATGGAAACAACAACTAACTATGGCTCTTGGGATGCCCAAACGACATTTTTCTTCCTGGGATGCAGTAAGTAGATCGAGAGGCCGTTCCACCCCTTGTCCCCGAATATGGTGAATATGTTCTCATAAAATCTTGCATAAATCTGACCTAGCTGGTGACACATTCAAAAGAAGCTGGCTGCTTTGACTTTGATTAGACAATCGTGTGTGGAGGGTGTTGTGCTTCTCTTCATTTGTTCCTGTTAACGACCACAAAGCCCAACACTGCTCCTGCTTGCTACTTGCTCACTTGCCCTTTTTTACTACTTTGACTAGCACCCAGCAATGGAATAATTCTTTCCCAATGCCGACTTCCTTTATCGAGCGGCTCTCTATGTTCACGATAAAAGCGATGGTTCGGGTTGTCTGAAATAAGCAGTAATATTTCTCAGTCCTAATCCTAATAAATACCACGTGAAGCGCGTGATCACCCAGATTCCTAATGCCTTTATTATCTTATATATGTAATAACTTATCGACGTCAGCCTCCTTCCTACTCCAGCTAATGGAAAAATGCCTTTGAATGGTCGTACTCGTCGACAACCCAACTGATGTCCACCATAGGCTCGGCGAGCTGTCCTCCTAGATTTCCCGAAGGTAATGCCAGTGCCTTTTCAGTACTGGCGGCTCTTGATGCCAAGAAGGAGACCAACTAGACGAGACTTACCATTGTTCATATATTGTTATAAGCCCTGAGATCGAATCAGATTCTTCCCCTTTGAGAGGGATTCATGTTCCAAACATAGGAAGAAGAACTCGATTACTAATCTTGGATCGGATTGGATTAATAGCTTTGTGCTGATCTACGAACGAGCCTTCTATTTGATTTATACTATGCTTCTTCAAATCTCCATCATCCCGATCTCTCTTTCCTTCCTATCCAAAGAAAAAAAAACCTCTTCTACTTCAAGGTCGAAATCCTCAAACCAATCAAAATCTAATTTCTAGTTCACTATTCTAATGATAAGAAGTTATGTCTCATTCATGTTATCAAAAAGCTGAGAATGTAAATTAGCAAATTTCACATCTAAGGCATATTATGTGCCCCAAATCAATTAGACTTATGAAACTAAGTGGGCGGGGAAGGTATGACCCCTCCCCCAGTAAACAAATGGGATCCGTAGGGCGGGCACACTCACATACTGGATAGGTGACTCGGAATTATAGTTCTAGTTTCGTTCCCTCGGGGAAGAGAAAGCAAGAATCTATTATAATCTTAGTAGAGAACAGAGGAGGAAGAAAAATGTTGGTTCTTCGTTACGTCCTTGACCTATGATATGATCAATAGATTAATCCATCGACTGGACCACCTAGAATTCTTAATTAAACCTTTACCCGAAAAAGGAAATTTGATTTTCATATTAAAAATTCTTTTGTTAGATTAAGATATCATTAGACCGGTAAGTTTAAGAAGAATGCATTGATTTTCTGATTCCTTGTTTCCGCTCTTCGCTTAGCTACACCAGCTTATAGATGCCCATGTCCTTCATGGATCTAGGAGTTCATACGAATAATGGCTAGCAGGATTTCGCATTCAATCAGAGTTTCCTTAGTTGGTTTCCGAAGGGAAGGCACTCAAGACTCTGTATAGTGGTTTATGCCCTTATTTTATTTCAAGAAGCATTAGAATCCATTATTTAACTTACGGGGCAATCAAGGAATAGAAGCTACCATCTCTCTACCCAGCTCCTCGTCTAGCAGCCAACAACAAGAGAGCTACAACACTGGGGTTGTTGAATGATTTAGGATCAGATGAGAAAACCAAAACTTGGAGAGAGGCTCAATAAGATAAGTTAATCGGAGTTCCCGGAAGGAGGTCCCACCATTTACTTGACTTTTAGAACCTTTGTTGGTTTTGGGCAATAGGGATCAACTTCCAGGACAGGAAAGGGTGATCTATCTATTTATTTGACTGAACCTAGTTCATGAGAAAAAGTCCTAGGGTAGAAAACATTTGTTTTGCACTGAGAAGAAATCAATAGAATCGTCTAACGAATCGTCTGATATTGGATGAAGAGGTACCTTGGAAAGCAGGAATACAGGAGGCACATGCCTGCCATTAGAAGAAACCAAAGGCAATTAGTTCATCTTTGAATAAGTAGCCCGGTAAACCAGACAAGCTGGAGGGACTTCCTGCCATAAAGGAAAGGAAAGACCTGGGACCTGTACTCCCCAACTTGGGAACTCAGCTTAAAGCGAAGGAAAGGAGTCGCTTTTTATGCGACACTACTATGGTGCAGAGTGAACCGAGATTTTTTTTATTGAGATTTCCTCTAGGGTTCTTCTTCATTCAAGTCTTAATTCAAGGAAGGACAAGTCCTTATCACCCCGATCGAGATAGATGGGCCTGCCTTGCTGCGGGTCAACATCTCGGGCTCTCTTTCTACTTTCTGTCTGTCTACAAGTGGAAGGCGTTAATGCAAATATTCAAGTAAAATAGCCATCAAATGCGAATTGATATTAAGATGGAGTTCTTACGGAGGTACTTCTATTATCAGATGAGGCAGAATCAGAACCTGGATATGAACCCCAAGGACTAACTGTGGGAGCAAGGATTGGATTTCCTACTTCATAACTTGATTCCTCTTCTTCCACTGAGTGCTTGGGGGATAAAAAGCGGGTTTTTGGCAAGCGTGACGAGAGGGCGAGGTTCAAAGAAGGAAATCTTTAGGGTGGATACCTAGGTACCCAGAGAGGAGGAAGGGCGTAGTAATCGACGAAATGTTCGGGGAGTTGAAAATCAGCATAGATCAAGAGATTCTAGAATACAGCAACCTTTCGAACTGCTGCTGAATCCATGGGTAGGCAAGGGAGAACCAAGCGAACTGGGAGCTGCCTAAACCGTGATTCCCGTAGTAGCGGCAGGCGAAATGGGAGCTGCCTAAACATGAAAACGGGGTTGTGGGAGAGCAATACAAGCGTCATGCAGCAAGGCGAAGCAGCCCAAATATTGTACCCTAGATGGCGAAAGTCCAGTAGCCGAAAGCATCACTAGCTTAGGCTCTGACTGCATTCCTGTTGAAGAATGAGCCGGTGACTCATAGGCAAAGGCTTAGTTAAGGGAACCCACCGGAGCTGTAGCGAAAGCGAGTCTTTATAGGGCAACTATCACTATTTTTGGACTCAAACCTGGGTGATCTATCCATGACTAGGATGAAGCTTGGGTAAAACTAAGTGGAGGTCCGACCGACTGATGTTGAAGAATCAGCGGGAGAGTTGTGGTTAGGGGTAAAACGTCACTCGCACCCAGAGCTAGTTGGTTCTCCTCGAAATGTGTTGAGGCTCAGTAGTTGACAGGACATCTAAGGGTAAAGCACAGTTTCGGTGCGGGCCGCGAGAGTGGTACCAAATCGAGGCAAACTCTGAATACTCGATATGACCTCAAAATAAGAGAGGGGAAAGGTCGGCTAGTGAGAAGATGGGGGATAAGCTTCATCGTCAAGAGTGAAAGAGCCTGGATCACCAGCTAAGGCCCCTAAATGGGCACTCAGTGATAAAGGAGGTAGGGGTGCATAGACAGCCAGGAGGTTTGCCTAGAAGTAGCCACCTTTGAAAGAGTGCATAATAGGTCACTGATCGAGCGCTCTTGCGTCGAATATGAACAGGGCTAAGCGATCATGCCGAAGATGTGGGATGTCAAAATACATTGGTAGGGATATTTTAATTCCTTATCCACTCTTTCCAGTATTTTTCGAAAAACAACAATTAGGAATAGAGAATATATATATCAAAGAAAGGCCTAATTGTTGGAATCATTTTTTCCATTGCTATTTGATAAATTTTGGTCATTCATATTAGTGAATTAGGTGAAAGTGCGGAAAGTGAGGGATTTGAACCCTCGGTAAACAAAAGCCTACATATCAATTCCAATGCTACACCTTAAACAACTCGTCCATCTCTCCTACATAATGATTATGACACAAAAACGAATAACGAGTTAGTCATAAACAATTATTGATTGGATAGGTACGACCAATCGATTCTAACTAGAAAAATAGAAAATATTTCATTCCCTTTCCTTGACTGAAATGGTGGGAATCCTTGTTTGATTTTTTTTAATATCCTCCTTCCTTGGATTAGTACTGGGACGCATATATCAAAATCTTAGTGTGAAATTTGAATGAGATATATATTTCTTTTTTCAAATTCAAAATTGGAGCAATTGAGGTTACACAAAATCTCCGCCAGAAAAGGAAAAAGTTTAATTTGGAAAAGTATTCTCTAAGGGTAATGTAATTGAGTTAAATTCATTTTGTATCATACAAGAAAGGAATTCCATTTGTGTATGTGCTTCCGATAAAAAGAAATAAGGTACTCTATTCCATTACATACATGGATCGGGTTGAAAAACCAGACCCAATCTCTCTTGGAATCCTAAATATGCCAATAAATAATTAATTATACTAATCCACATATGTCTCTATCCCATCAATCGGTACTAGTTGAAGTAATGAAAAAATCCCCTATTTGTTTGATGAGAAATGCGAAACAAAAAAGAAACAAAACGATCCCCCGTTGGGAATGAAATTATGCTCTCTGTCGCCCTTTTCACAGAAAATGGATAAATGAATTAATATATTTATTGAATCCGTTGGGACTGACGGGGATCGAACCCGCAGCTTCCGCCTTGACAGGGTGGTGCTCTGACCGATTGAATTACAATCCCAGGAAAATTAGGTGTACAACCTAAAATCAATTTAGATTCGAACCATCTAATTTCGATGTGTTGTAACAGAGACACGAATGATATACTTAATTATTATTATTATCTAATTATTATTAAATTAAAATGTAGTAGACTCATAGTGGGCTAATTCATGAATTGAATCAAATGGGGCCTTTTAATTTAACTAATTTGAAATTAATTAAACTAAAGAGTCACGCTCTTTAAACGCCCTATAATAAAAGAAGAAGAAAGAGGCTTAAGTCATCGCTTCCAATCCGATAAAGGGATTTTTTCTTTTCCACGAAAGTCAGTCCCAACAGTTGTTGCAGAGGATATAAATATGAATAGGAAAAAAAGGTAACCGCATGGAGAGTCGTTTTTTAGTTTTTAAGTGGAATGTTCATTATCATAATAAGTAGTCGATTAGGAGAACAACTATCTCACTACAGAGTATACTTTTCCTCGTCTTCATTATTCATATTTTATATCCTGGGACATAGATATTCTAGATAACCCCTTCTATTATGAATCGCCAAAGTGTTCCTATTTCTCCGCTGTTACAATCAGATCCGAAAAATGAGATATCAATCAAAATGGACCTAAATTGAATCATGACTATTTAAGCTATTCTAATATTAAGAGATTTAATATAGATTTAATTCGTGGAAGCGGACCTTTGATTTCCTTGGACCACATAATAATTCGTTGTCTGATTGAGTCTTCTTTTTCCCTGATGCTCTATAGGAATCCATCGCTATTCCTTTCCTTCACCGATAAAGGTTAATCCCGAGTCACAAGAGCAATTTCATTTTTTTAATTCTTTTTTCTTTTCCTTATGGTAATGCAATGCAAGAGGTCGAAAATCAGGTTGTTTCTGATGTTGAAAAGAGCTTTTATCTTTTGTAAAATTTATGAAAACTCGAAATGTCAGTAATGTTAGAAAATGACCTACGGCATCTGATGGTCAGATGCCATAGGTTAGTATATCATTGAAAGCTCAGACGGAGAGAATAAACGGACTCCTCGATGGCTACTTAAGCCACTTTAGTGTAAACCAGGAGGACTTACGTTGTTGGATGTTGCTTAGTCCTGTTATAACTTAACAACCAAAAAGCTTTGTGTCGAAATTCAGCCCCTTCGAGTTGGCCACGGGCTAACAACCTCTGACACCCTACACCATTGCGACAGTAAGGGGCTTGCCCATTAGCCTACTTTGCCAATAGGTGGTAGGAGCACAACGACCTTAGCCCAAACCTACTTAAAAAACCTAAAGGCTTGGCTCGGTCTGAAAGTAGACCTTGTATAAAAGTGGATAGGAAAGGTAGCCTATAGACTCAAGTGACCAACTCGGTAAAAACGAACCCCGTATTCCATGTGAGTCAGTTGACTTAGATTAGACCAGACCTCCCCAGAGAGGAACGTGCCCAAGAGGGCACCACCAGATGTTGTAGATAAACCTACTAAAGAATAAGTCGAGTATATCATAGCTGACTGCATCGTGTCCTAGCCCATACACCCACTGCACGAGTGGAATACTACTTAGTCAAGTAGAAAGGAATAAGGTCTTATGGCACGATCACTATATCTTTGATTTTTTTTATCTCTCCTCTATGGAAAGAAGGGATGATACGTGGCGTGGTATACCTGGTCATTTAGTAAACAAGACGTACGTAACTCGGCATAGCTCCATGTATATGTTCTTTAGAGCTATAACCAATCAATAGAATGAAATAAAATAATGGTAAGTCTAGGGTGAAGAACATGTCTCAATAGTGTCCATACAAAGCCCCTCTCTTATTCACTCAAAGAGGCAATGCACCCTTTTTTTGAATGGCACTTGATTCATAAAGAATGATTCTTTTGAAGTTATACGAACTTTCTAAAAAAAATGCCACGCGGAGTGTGTCACGAGATATATCGCTCTCGGACTTCTTACGGTAAGGCCAATGCACTAGCCAACCAGTGTGGTGGCAAAAACGCTGTGCTCTAAGCTAAGCTGTTTACCTTGTAGACTGAGGAGATAGAGAAAGTGTCCCGTGCTTGATTCATAAGATTCTATAATCAATAGCACCAGTATATTATTTTACTTAGCCTGCCTCTCCCATGAATTTCCGGACCAACCATCCCGAATCTGCCTTCGCAAGTCTCTTTGCATTTTGGGAGCAGAGCATGCATCAAAATCGAGCAATGGATCTTAGAAGAATTCCACTTTTAAGCACGACTCTTTCTATTTCTGTGATGGCATTTGAGTTGTCTCCCTTCCTCTTTCAATCGAAACACCCGACGCAGATAGCTCCGGTGGCCCCCGCTTCTGCCTCTATCAGGCGGCTACAGCTCCCCACACCCACAGCATAGAGGAGCTGCTCCAACATGCGCACTACAGCCAAGAAAAATGCTCTCTAGATCAAAATATGATGCTAACCCGAGACCGAGATATAGAGAGGGCTGTCCCTTTGTGGTCTCGAAGAGACAAAAGCACTCATATGAATGATTCTAATTCCAATGTTCTTTCTAGTCTCGTTTGGTTTCGAGAGCCTCCCTCTCCCTGTCCCTTACTCGTATTTTGAAAGTCATCCTGGATTTTCTTTCCGTATGCCGGGGAAAGTATCTCACTCTTACCTTTCTACATTTATTATTATATAGAATTTCCCTGGCTCTCTATAAAATAGAATGAAAAGCCGGGCTGGAAGAACAAACAAAAGGAGAGAGAAAAAGTAGAAAAGAAATGGGGAAGAAGTCCAGTGCTAGTTCTTACTAAGACTAATTTATCTAACTTTAATTTTTTAGTGGTTTCTTTGTTCTTTTATTTGGATTGAAAGAAAGAAAAAACGTCCCTTTCTTTATCTTCTTTATTTTTGTTTTATCCCTTCAATGAATTTTGGCTATGACCAATGCCTGACTAGCTAAATAGGTGTAAGAAAAAGCTACCTGAAAAAAAAAGCAAGATGCACTTTGAATCGAATTCGACGAATTGCGTTTTGCCAGAGAGATTGTTTTAGAAAGATTATCCATTGGTAATTCAAAAATAGAAAGAATATAAATAAAGGCGCATATGCGGGAAGGGGCCCCCGCTACTTCTTCACTCAGGGGGGAGGGGGGAGACTAGCCTTATTACTTCCCACTGGGTGAGAGGTGCACCTAACAAACCTACCCACTCATCAATCACGATGTTCAGCTGACTTGCACTGATAGACCCCTATTGTATTAGAATTAGGTGCCCATCTTTTTACTGTTGTTAATGAATCTATTCCATGTTCGATCCTACTCTATGTTAGAACATTTATGTGAATGCTATCCCGATCTAAGTGGTCTTATTCTTTGTCTCATGCTAGGAAGCATTACTCCTCTGTTCATTCAAAATTCAAGAATACGACCGATACGATTAATTGGTCTGTGCGCCTCGCTTATTACTTTTTTGTATCCCCCTGTTCTTCGGATACAATTCGATCATTCGACGGCCAAATCTCAATTTGTGGAAAGCCTTCAATGGCTTCCTTATGACAACATCAATTTTTATTTGGGTATAGACGGTATCTCTTTATTCTTTGTGATATTGACCACATTTATGATCCCTATTTGCATTTTAGTGGGTTGGTCTGGTATGAGAAGTTATGAGAAAGAGTATATTACAGCATTTCTAATTCGTGAATTTATAATGATCGTCGTATTCTGCATACTAGATCTTCTACTATTCTATGTTCTTCCCGAAAGTGTGCTAATCCCTATGTTGTGCGGAGGTGAGTATCTTCTATTCGCTGGGATAAAGCCTTTCCTTTGCAGGGGCCTTGTGCAGTAAACCCCCTACGGGCAGTCGTCCATCACCCTAAAGTAGTCCCCGCGAAGCTTTCTGGAAGAGGGGTAGTCTTGTGTGTTACAATAGCATTTCTGGTTGAACCCGCCCAACCCAACTAAGAAGAACTGAACCTGACAGACACATCTTTTTCTTTTTGGGAGGGTACTCCGAGTAGTGGGTACCTCTTAGGACCTCAACCCGCCTACTCAGGCCTTCTATGGACGTAAACGTGTAAGCTACCGAAGGTACGAATAATCATCCAGGTCTTATTATGAAAGAAAAAAGCCGCCCCGCCACAGCAGACGGGTTGTTCCTCTGTCGTCGACGGGGAGCTCTTGGCAAGGAGACCTTTGTATAAGTTGTTAAAAAATGGTATGGGAGGATTGACCCGTTAAGATAATTTCGAATAAAGAATGTTGGCAGCAGGTATAGAGATTTTATTTTCCTCTTCAAAACACAATAAAATACGGGCAGGGCAGAGCTCAACAAGGGGTTCGTGAATAGGGTAGGGTCCTGTCCTTAAGATTCAGATAAGAAAAGAGTTCCAAACCTGTGTGCATGCACCTCCATACAAGTGCTGCATACAAGTTCCGGCCAGGATGATTTAGAAAGATTCAACCAATTTGAACCGCTCACACCACAACAGTAATAGCATAAAGGCCGTAAGTCCGGGGGGGGGGGAGGGGGGGGTGGGGGGTAACATAAGGCAATTATTTTCACACCTCTCTATCTATAGATAGAGAGAGATCCGCTACGCGATCAACCCGACTATACAATACATGTGATCTACAGGCCGCATGTAATCTTTATTCCCAACGCGCCCTTTTTATTTATTTGGAAGACGGGCATTGCGTTCGGTTCGAAAGGCATGGTTTTTAGTATGTCTCCAGATAGGGCCCCACTAGTCCGGCTAGCTAGTGAGTGGTTCTTTCGGTCGGGAAGCAGGCCGGGCCCTACGGGCGGGCATCTCTCGCAACGCAAGCGCCATTGTTCGACACCCCTGAGAAGCAAAAGATTCGTCAGTCCAGGCTGAAAGTACATGCATTGATAGTGGTTTAATTCAAAGGCCGATGACGGAAGCTCGGACGGATCCGTATGAGGCAGAAGTCTCACGCACGGTTCTCTGATAAGGGAGTGGCTACCTACTGGAGCTTCGACCAAGCAACACCGGTCAATTCCGCTTTAGGGCCACCCCTGACTATACCATTATTATAGGGGTATGGGGTTCGAGACAAAGAAATATCAAGGCAGCATATCAGTTGTTCCTTTGTACTTTACTTGGATCGGTTTTTATGCTATTAGCTATTGTGTTGATTCTTCTCCAAACAGGAACAACCGATTTACAAATCTCATTAACCATAGAATTTAGTGAGCGGCACCAAATCATTCTATTGATTGCTTCTTTCACCGTCAAAGTGCCTATGGAACTAGTTCATATTTGGTTACCCGAGGCTCATGTAGAGGCACCTACGACAGGATCTGTCATCTTTGCAAGAATTGCTTTTAAATTGGGAACCTACGTGTTTTTAAGATTTTTAATACCCATGTTTCCTGAAGCGACACTTTGTTCCACTCCTTTCATTCGTACTTTAAGCGTGATTGTTATAATATATACTTCCTCGACCACTTTAAGGAAGATCGATTTTAAGAAGATCATTGCTTACTCCTCAGTGGCTCATATGAATCTGGTGACTATTAGTATGTTTAGCCAGGCGGTGGCCGTTAGGTCACCTATTTTGAGTTATGGACATTCAAGGCCAAAGCATGTGTGTCATGCGCGAGACCCACCAACCTACTAGCAATATGGGAGAAAGCATAGCATGTCGCAATAAAAGCTTGATTCGAGGCGTCACCAAAACACTGTCAGTTGTTCAAAAAACAAAAGCCCCTTAGCTCCCCGGGACGGGAGTGGGGAATGGCCCTACGCGCAGGCAACAGTAGCACCGACTCTACGAAGTCAGAATCGAATATTTCTATTATCTTTTCCAATTCATTCATGAATAATAATTGACGGGCGTGAAGCGAGTACTTCTAGCTGCTTCGCCTACTTCTTATTATGTCGGCTATGTTTTCGTGGCGAAAATGAATGAAAAGTGAGATGTGCGTGCTATTTTCAAATCGATTGATACATAGCCTGATCCGTTCTGATAGATCAAAAGAGGGAATCTCTCAAGAATAAGGGGAAATCTCTTTTTTTTATATATTGATGAGACAACTATCTATTCTTGATCCATCAGAAAGAAATCGTTATGTATCTGATGGAGTCTACATCGTATGTAGAGCGCCAAGCGCATTTTAGGCTAGCTGAGTTCTCTTATCCATTGGTCCAATGCACTAGGCTCATCTCATGGAGGGAAAAGCCAAAATGTAGTTGTCTTGTTTGCCGCCTCGACGCATTCCCTTCTCTCACCGGTATCGTCCCACACAGAAAGAAAAATCGTAGTGCCCCGGCCCGACCTGTAGGTCTGCTAACGTAAAGCGATGAGTTGAGCCTGAACTGACGAACCGAAGTCATTTTTTGAACCACACTTCCTACAGGTGCCATTTGTCTAGTCCAGAGGTAACGCGCAGTGCAAATGAACCTGAGCTACTATACTGAATCCCCCGCTAGCCATCGGCGACCGACTTGTAAGGCCATGATCTGCAGGGGAACAGATCACTCATTCTTCTATTGAGGATAGGTGCACGAATGACAACTCCAAACGTCACACATCTGCCGCCTACCTACAGTTTAGGTTGCACCAGCGAGATCCAACTAAGGTAAGGAACTTCGTGTTGCGGCTGCTCCACTCCGCTGTGTTGCGGTCTCATGAACAGAACTTCGTTCCCTTCCCATGTGTGAAATGAATAGGCACTGTGCCGTGGGTCAGTTTCGGGGTAGGGAGTGAAGAGAGACCAGAAGAGTGATTCATTTGGATCGACGAGCTTTTTCAGCCCAAAAACAAAGAATCAATGGAATGTATGTCTATCCATGAACACCTATTCTATCTATATATCTAGGGGATCTCTCTATACATATAGATTGTTTTTATGGAATGATATGATCGGCTAGCCGTAGCCGCATATAAACTACGCTCAATGTTGGATTTCTGTTGGATCAGATATTTTAGGAAGCTTTTAGACCTAACAAAAAAGGATCTAAGCCTTCACGCAAGCAAGCGCGAGAGAAGCGGAGCACAAAGTTACCGCTTCCCCTGACCAACTAAAATACAATAGTTGCGACCTACTTTGATTCAAAATAATGTCGAAGGGTTTGTCAACAAGCAAACGACTTTCTATCATAGTTGCAAGTGTTCCCAACCTTAACTACTTAAGTACGAAAGGCTTCTTTCGGTTGGTTTCATATTGGGGATGTTCACTACAAGCTATCAGCGCTCAATGTTGTCTTAGATTGAATGTTGACTTATATTATCGCCGTTCAATCTCTAAAGGTGAGTTTCTGCTGAGAATGGAATAGTGTTCGTGTCCAAAGGTGAAAAAAGCCCTAGCTTCTAGAGTTCACCGCCTCTCTCAGGCCGAAGAATGGCTTATACTACTCGCCTTTGTTTGATATGTTCATTCAGTACCAATTCAAACTAAAACTACACCAAAGTGGAAGGGCCAGTATAGAAGCTAGAAGTAGCTAGCCTATTGTAGTCGGCCTAACCAAAGCCTCATGACAACATAAAATTAGCCTTATGAATTGAATCTTAAGTAGGGGGCTAAACCCGCCGGCCTACCAATCAAAGAGGCTGAGAGTAAGCGTATGCTCACCCGGAAGCTCGAAGATCTTCCCTTCATTCGCTTCGCGAGAGCCGCACAGCACATAGCTGGAAGTCAGAGGGGCCATACTACCTGCCTAACCCTTCGCTCCGAGCGACCGTAGATCAGAAAGCGCTTTCTAAACCACCCCATTTATCCAAAAGAGAAGGGAAGGGGCATATATATTTGTATGAACCCTGCAGATTTAACCCTATCTATTCCCGGAGCCACTCCCCTAGCGGCCCTGCCACCACACCATAGAACGGAAGATCGTGTGGAACCTTTTATTCTCCACTATTCGAGTCTGATTTTACCCCTTGCACTTCGGACAGCCGTCCGTAGCATCATAAGGAGGACCCCCCTTTTGAGGTACATAAAGAGTACGGTACATAGGAGGTTGGTCTTTCTCAACATCGTGTATAGCACAAAAAACCTTTCGATACAAGATAGGGCCGTTCACATGAAAGTAAAAAATGAATCCTTTCTTATCCTCTTTCCCGAGAGGGAAAGAGAAATAGGGACTTATGGAGGAGGGTAAGGGGAAAGTCTAGGTCTTACCTATACCGATAACACCCCATAAAAGAACGGGAGCTGTTGAGAAGTTCCATATTGCCGAGACGAAGGACAACACTTCTGTACGTGATTGTAGTATTTCACGTCATCTCGTCCCCGCTTCATCAAAGAGTACCTATGCACTATGTTTCGGTTCACTGATAAGGAAGATAGCATTGGGATGGGGGTCTGCGATGCGATACTAAAGTATGACCGGGGGAGATACATGCTAACTATAGGTAGGAAGCATGAACCATTATGTAAAAAACTTTTGGGGGTTACAGATCTCTTATACTACCATCGATCGATAGAGCGGAAAGACCAAAAAAAGAAGTTAAGTTAGAAAGCCGTATGATAGGTGGTAACTTTCTTGTACAATTCAGGGGGTAATCGGCGTACTCCGATCACTAGGGGGGGAATCTTTGGCTCTATCGAGTATAAAGGGAATTGGAGGTAGCATTCTACCGATGTCAAGTCATGGACTAGTTTCTTCATCCCTTTTTCCATGTGTTGGTGTTCTATATGACCGACATAAGACTCGTCTTCTTAAATATTATGGAGGTTCAGTGAGCACCATGCCGAATCTCTCTACCATTTCCTTCTCTTCCACTTTGGCCAATATGCGTTAACCTGTTACTAGCAGCTTTATCGGGGAATTTCTCATCTTAGTAGGACCTTTCCTAAGAAATATCTTAGTAACCACATTAGCAGTGCATGGGATGATTTTAAGCGCAGCCTATTCACTTTGGCTATATAATCGGGCGATTTCTGGGAATTTAAAATCCGATTTCCTCCATAAATTCTCCGATCCAAATGGCAAAGAAGTTTCCATATTTATACCTTTTCTTGTTGGAGGGGCGACAATATGTTAAACTACCAAAGAAACTAGGGTTAACCAATGTAATCATGACATTGTAGGCGTTTGCGATGGGACGAATGCGACTTCCCTCGGTTGGTTTGGGTGGACTTTAGTCTTTAGGGAGCCAAAGCTTGGCTTTACTAAACTAATAAATAAGGCTCGCGCTAGGCGCTTACCTTTTTTGGTTGTAGGGTTAGGGTGTCTTGTTAGGTGAGACAGATAGAAAGAATGAACGGGGGCAACCATGCATGGTACTTCTCGACCATGTCTATGAGGGACAGTTGAACTAGCGACTCACGAATGCTGCTGGGTTGGACAAGCCAATAACTCAAAGGCGTTCTGTCGATTTTTTGAGCAAGAATCATAGCCTTACCTAATCTTCACCATGATGCGGACTCCAAGTTCTTATGGAAGAGCACAAGGAGATTTATCATCAATATGATGATTGGAATGGAAACCAGAAGCACGACTGGGGTCCTTAAAGTTCAAGATAATCAAACCATCAATAACAGTAACGTAAGCATGAGACTTTTTGGTAGTACCGGTGAACCAGATGGCCGCGACGATGGAATTTGGGACATATGACTTGTAGTATCTCTCTAGATCTGGCAAAAGCGAAAGATCCCCTAACATATTTCGAATGGAGGCTTACCGTTGAGCCCACTCTAGCCTCGCGGGGCAGGCCCATGTGGTTGCGAGCTGGAGCTGCCATAGTTTATGGCTATAGCAATGGGAGGGTCCCACTAGAGAGAAAAGTAAGGATCACGAGCGCTTCGGCTGCCAAGCGGGCGACAGGTGCAGCGGGCAAGTGCTTGGTAAGCTAACAGCCAAGTGAACCGAGCGGGGCACTCGAAGAAATAGAGGCACACTGAGCAAGTACGAGAAATTGACCCCACTCCGCTCTCTTAAAAGCAAGGACCACTACGGAAGGTCAAACCAAGGATCTTTGGAAGTGGGGGCTCGTCCCTGGTCAATATTGGATCAAACAATAGGGAGTCGTAGCACTGACCTCTTTTTTTTATTAATTCAATATAATAGGGGAAAAGATCGTACGGTTCCCTACTGAGACAAACTCTCAACGGATCCTCTGCGCGTTG
Organism: Nicotiana tomentosiformis; assembly: GCF_000390325.3. Taxonomy (NCBI): domain Eukaryota; kingdom Viridiplantae; phylum Streptophyta; class Magnoliopsida; order Solanales; family Solanaceae; genus Nicotiana; species Nicotiana tomentosiformis. Next base: position 44,271,160 of record NC_090812.1, on the reverse strand, counting down.
GGAATACCTCTTCTATGTGTCTTTCTCATGGCGGGAACAGAACAACAAGGAAAGACCCGGCCCAGGGCGAGCTTTATTTATTTAAGAGAGAATGGGGAGTGAATAGAATTATGTTTCCGTTCTTTGGGGGCTTTCGGGCCCTTCTCAATCGTTTTCTACGTTGAGAAGGGGGAAGGAGTCTAAATCAATGGGCATTAATGAACCATCATTGATGGATGTTGCACATGACACGATCAATTCAACTCAAGGTCCGGCCGTCGAAATCAAATGAAGGTCAAAGTACTATTCGATTCATTAAGAGGCATAGCGGCGCCCTCGACCGATGCCGTTTCTGGACCTAGCAGCAGACGGGCGGGCCGTGCCTGAATTAAGACAGGACCAGACTCTTCTTTGTTTGAGCTACTCTCAGGCACGCAGACCGAAGATCTCACTTGTCCTGGAAAAGTACGTAGAGATCTTCGTGGGACCGTGGAGAGAGTCTCAATCGATCTTTTCTAGGATTCCTTTTCACGCCACACATCGAGATCTTTCCATTGATTGATCAGAGGGTCCTGCCTTGAACAAATTCTTAAAGGTTAGGTTACTACCTGCTTCTATGGAAAAGGTTTACTTTGTACCGCCCGGAGGTAATATTGATCGGAATCCGGAGAGATGAGAATGAAAGGGTTGGTGTGCCCATAGCTACAACTATTAGCGCTTCAAATTAGATTCTAAGGCGCTACTGATAGCCTTTATTTAGGTCCTGTAATAGGGAGGTGTAAGCCTCGAAAGCCTTTGGTACTTCGGTAGGGTCGGAAGGCTTTCTTTGGCCCAGCTTGGCGAATCACATCCCCGCACAACGACAGTCTTTGTTTGTGTGCCCTTTACCGTTATCGTTCAGCCTTTCAACGACTGGGAAGGCAGTCGTAGAAACGAAGCCTATCGCCACGCCGACCATCAAATACGAGATTGGGCCCTTTCTCAAAGATTTCATGGAATGGCCCACCCCACCCAAGAGCGCTTATGTCATAGGGGAACTCGTGGCTGGAAACAATCCTTTTGGTTTGTTTTGATATCTAACAGGAATAATAAAACAACAAGTTCAGCTTGGTTGTTGAGCCTAGTGATAGGAGACTATCTAGCTTTGTTCGGAGAGCACTTGTTGGGTTAAATATTTATTTGTTGCTAAATGTTACGGCTTAATGTTGAACTATTGACCCTACTTGTTCAGATGGGCGTTCACCCCAAAGTGTTCCCGGACCGCATGCATACATCCTTAAGTAACTTAGTGCAACATGGAAAATTTAACTTAGAGGAATCAACAAAGAAAAGAAAAACGGGTCAACAACATCAACCTGTGTATTTGAGAGACTGTCCTTAGGCTGAGGAGTATCCACATTAGTTCATTAAGGTGTTTACACAGGCATGTGGTCCTCTTTTATATTATGTCGAGAGTTCGGATAGCTCCACCTAAGTAGAACGAAAATAAGAAATTGGAGAAGAAAAGAGGGAGCTATTGTGAAGCCTAGAAAGGTGAAAGCAGAAAATCGCTTATACGGAGTTCCCCAACAGCATCTTAGCTTAGTAGCAACACTCTTTCTACTGGGGTGGCGCTGCTGGATGCTTCTAATCAATAGAACATGAAGAGGAGGAAAAAAAAAAGCTTATGATGAGCATCTATTTTAGTCGATCATTTCCAAGATCTAATTCCAGTTTTTTCTTATGTAGTGGAAACGCCTTACAATCTGAAGTTTTACAGTTAAGGGGAGAAATGTTCTTCGTGGATGCAGGACTTGGGACCCCCAAAATTTTTATGCAACATGAGCCTACAGGAGTGCCAATCAACCGAGCCACCAAGTTTGAGAATAAGGTGGGATTCCTGGATCTAGTGGCTGGTAAATCACTGATCAAAGAGCAAATTTTAGAGAGATTCTTCATCAATCTAGTGGCCGGTGAATCGCTGATCAAAGAGCGAGCAACCGTCAGGTTTAATTATTTAGTGGGATCTATAGATGTAGTGGCTGGTGAACCGTTTCTTCTTCTTCCATGAAGATTTAGACAAAACCGAGCTTGGATGGAATTGAACAAGATTTGGCGAACGAATACAAAGGTCAAAGGCTTTATTATTGATAAAGTAAAAAGAGGTTATTCATTAGCCATCGCAGGTTCCATTACTTTTCTTCCATTTTTTCATAAAAGGAAAAGGATATCAAATGATCGATTCACCATTGAGAACATTAACCCCCAAAAGATGAATATTGTGGCGTTCTAACAGCGGTAGATCAAAGAAGAACTTGATGAGCGTAATCCGTTGACAAAAAAAAGAGAACTTTTTGAATTCTGATGCCTAACCTCCCCTAATAACCTAGGATAAGTGGTGATAGGGTTTATGTGGTATCTTGGAAACTCGAATTTGATAGTATCCATAGAGAGGATCCCATGGGCTTCTCGGGTGGAGGTTGGTTGAAGATGATGTGATGCAAGTGAACGTCTACGAAAAAGCTGTCGTAAACTTTCATTCTTCATTCCATCGTCGATCAATCTATCACTTAATCACATGCTTCTCTGTCATTGTCTGACTTTTGGTTGTCTGATCACACTCGAAATTATGTATCTACTTATCATATTTTTACCCCTGCTCGGTAGTTTTGTAGTAGGTTGTTTTGGACGTTTTCTAGGAAAAGAAGGAACAACTATAATAACCACTATGTGCATTTCATTCTCTTCGATCTACTCGTTGATTGCTTTTTATGAAGTCAGACCGGGAGTTAGTGCTTTCTATCTAAGAATTGCTCCATGGTTCTCATCGGAAATGTTTGATGCTTCTTGGGGCTTATTTAGCGACCGTTAAGTCACCTGATGAATTGCCGAGTAAATAGATTAGATCCTGACGCGGTTGTTGCTCGACGGCGATACAGACTCGTCCCGCTCCTACCCACTCCGGGGTGGTGCCATAGCATGTCAGGAATAACGAGGGACATACTGGACATAACCACTCCCTTGGTTGGGCATTGTGCCGCCCTACCTTTCGATTGATACACATTTGAGGAGGCCGATCACGAACGCTACAGGTGTGGGAGCGATCCTGCTCAGGGAAGGCTAAGTCGGCGCCTCGCATATGGGTAGCAAGAGGGTGCTTATGCCCAATAGGGTCAGCACACACCCCCCCTCCCCGGATCAAGCGCACTTATGTATCGACTAAATCACTCTTTTGGTCTAGTCGGTGGAACCGGTGAACCACGCGAGCTGGTTAGATGTGTGGGGCAGAGGGCTCATAGTACCCCCTTTGATTGATCCAGCCTTTTCTTCGCTTTGGTAGTGAATCACCTACTAAAAGGGCAGGCCTGGATGCTTTATTTGAGACTACTAAGGCAGGCGGTGGACTCTTTCATTAGGTAAGGAAGGAAGGGGTCTAAGTACGGCATATGCCGTACACTTGAGTAGAAAAGAAAAGCGAGACCTTACCTTTTTTTCCAAGCTTGTTCGGACATACGGTTCCCGCGGAAGATCACGTTGGTGAGACGTGTGATAGGAAACCTTCCCGCATGTTTCGGAGAACAGTGAATTAGAATGAGCGGTTTACCACCACATCATTACATGCAAGGGGAGCTCCCTCGATTCCCCAGATTGGTCCGACTCGTAATTCACTTCTGACCCCGTGTTCGATAGTCCGACCGTAGTGATGTTAATTATGGTTACATTCATAAGTAGCTTGGTGCTTCTTTATTCCATTTCATATATGTTTGAGGATCCGCATAGCCCTCGATTTATGTGTTATTTATCCATTCCTACTTTTTTATGCCAATGTTGGTGACTAGAGATAAGTCTCTTCAATTAAGCCTGGGATGGGAGGGAGTAGGTCTTGCTTCATATTTGCTTATTCATTTTTGGTTTACACGACTTCAGGCAGATAAAGCAGCTATAAAAGATATTCTTCTCAATCGAGTAGGTGATTTTGGATTAGCTCCTGGGATTTTGGGTTGTTTTACTCTATTTCTAAGAGTAGACTTTTCAACCATTTTTCTCCCTCTAGTGCCCCTAGAAATTCTTGGATTTCTTGCAATATGAGATTGAATGCCATAACTCTTATTTGTATTTTACTTTTTATTGGTGCTGTTGGGAAATCTGCACATATAGGATCGCATACTTGGTCACCTGATGCTATGGAGGGTCCCACTCCAGTATCCGCTTTGATTCATGCAGCTACTATGGTAATAACTGGCATTTTCATGATAGCAAGGTGCTCCCCTTTATTTGAATACCTACCTACGGCTTTGATTGTTATTACTTTTGCATGAGATATGACATCATTCCTTGTGACAACCAGTGGAATATTACAGAATGAACTAAAGAGGGTCATAACTTAATCAACTTGCAGTCAATTAGGCTATATGATCTTTGCTTGCGGCATCTCTAACTATTAGGTTAGCATCTTTCACTTAATGAATCACGCATTTTTCAAAGCATTACTATTCCTGAGTGCAGGTTCGGTGATTCATGCCATGTTAGATGAGCAAGATGTGCGGAAGATGTGGGGCTTGCCTCCTCGTTCCCTTTTACCTATGTCATGATGCTCATGGGCAGCTTATCTCTAATTGGATTTCCTTTTCTAACTAGATTTTATTCCAAAGATGTGATCTTAGAGCTGGCTTACACTACGTAAACCATCAGTGGGAGCTTTGCTTTCTGGTTGGTAAGTGTCTCTGCCCTTTTCACTTCTTATTACTCCTTTCGTTCACTTTTTCTAACATTTCTAGTATCATTCGGGTGAGACATCTTACGATGTCTTGATGTGCCTATTCCTATGGCCATTCCTTTTATACTTCTGGCTCTCGGGAGTCTCTTTGTAGGATACTTGGACAAAATGTGACATGTTATCCCATAAGTAAGTACTAAGACGAAGCAGTTGTTGCTCTCCTAACACGATCATACGAGGTCACAATTCACCCAGCACGATCATCCGGGGTGAACAAGAATTGGGGATCGGATGCAGGCAAAATTTCCGCCAATGACTGAGATGTTCGGTCGACTCCCTCCCCCTTTGTGGGGGGTCCCGACCCCTACGAGTGAGCAGAAAAGGGATGAGGAAAGAGGCCTTGGTGAACCATCATAATTAGTGAACAAGTGTAAGCTTCGCTTCTCGATAGTATGGAGTACTAACCACACCGAGGGACAGGCCCTGAAGCGAAGGACGGGAACGAGCGGAATCAATGTGTTCCAATTTCTGGCCTTTCACTGACCATGAACTAGACGTCCACTGGCTAAAAGGACTATGTCCAGGGGACCCCCCCCTACACACACACACAAGGTACATCTCGCACCTATGGGCTGCTACAGCTATCCAAGAAGGCACTCGAAACTGGAAGGAGAAAGAAACCCACCCGGTGGACTGCCGAGCGGAAAGTAGTACGACACAGGAGCGGAATTCTCTAAAAAGCCAAGGTCGTGGGTGGCTAAGAGGGCCCACTTGGAGACTTGGGATCTCAGTAGGAAATGTGAAGGTTGCAACAAGCCGGCCGGCTAAAGATAATCAACTAGTTTAGTTCCGATCAGAGTAGGCTCATAATAGGGAATACCCTAACCCGGGGAACCGGGGCCTGGCCATCCTTCGTTTGTGATCGACTTTCTGGTTTTGTCCGTCAACAGCTGAATGTTTCGATCTAGTTCGATTCATGATCGCATCTCCAAACCTTATCCCGCAGGGCTTTAGCAGACGTTTTTCATTTTTCACCCGGTCCTTAGTAGCCTTTCCAAAGTCAACCTAACCGGTTACCATTTCAATTGTGCTAAATAGTCCTTCGCCCTTACGTATTTATATATAATAGAAGAAAATTAGATAGTTGTATATAGAATTAGCTAGATCGTTTGAAGCATGAACAGAATCGCCTTTGTTCTAAAGGCCTAGTGAGTTCCTTTTTTTTTTCAAAGGCGGTCCTTTTCTTTCCTCTGACCGATGACTCGCTTGTTCAGTACTGCTAACTACTATAAGAGGATGTCGCCCCCTCGGGACTACCAGTAGCTTCGGTTGTTGAATCTCGTGCAAGTTAGGTTATGGTTGTATTAGCTCCAAGCGGAATATAGGTGCTTTAGGTGTGTGTTGACCATGCACTCTCACTTCGTCTAATGTCATATGTATTGTAGAGGTAGTGTGGTGATTGACCTCAATGCTAATGGTGATCCCCAAGGTTCAACGAATGAATGAAGCTTTGATGGTCTTCCTCTGATGTCTCCAAGCTGGCCATGATAGAATAGATAGGCGAAGTAGTTAATAGCAGTTTGTTCTCGCCTATCAATAGATAGCAGGTTGCTTCCAAGCTCAAACCATTTGAAACAGAATTGCCACTTTTTTCTTGTTATCAATAGAGTGGTATTCTCTGCCCCTGTCAAATAAAGTAGGGGGGAGAACTGGAAGAGAGATGGAAAAAGATCAAAAGATTGAGAAGTCTCATAGGGGAAGAATGGGTGACACGTTGACTGCCTTCTATACTAGAAAAAAAAACCCAAGCGGTCTAACCGAACCCGCAGGGCAAAACCCAAACGAAAGGCGCTAGACGGACTAAGGGCAAGCGAGATAAAGAAAGCAGCTAGCCCTATGTGTAAAACCTTACTGCAGGAGAGTCTTTCTCCAATGAGAATAAAGAAAGTTTTTGGGCAAGACAAGAAAGGAACTCGCCCTTTGACACCAAGGGATAAGAGCTGATTGCTGGCAATGACTTGGTGAAGGGAATCTATGAGAGAAGGTTCTCGACCGGGTTATGACCGAATAGATCGCGGAACCAACGAGTTCAGTCGAATAAGTTAATGAGTCTAAGGTAAGGATCAAGCTTGAAAGGAATGGAAGGGCGTAGGCTTAATAGTGAATGCAGACCCACATACTTATAGATTTGAGATCAATGACCTAAATAAAAGAAAGATGTCGAGTGAACGTCTTAGACCTTAAAATGCATTGCGAAGAGAGATCGAAGACGAAGATTTTCTGATACAGTGCGGGCACTGGATGGAAAAGACAGATAAAGGAACAACCCACCGGAAGGGCATACCTCAAGGGGCACCAATCTCCCCCGGAAAAGATCTATCTTCTCGAAGCCGACCAATGGATAGAATGAAAGATGAAGGAAAGGAAAATGAAAGAACCGCCGGGGAGTACGCATCCAAACAACCGCCGGGGTTTCCAGCAGTGATAGCTGAACTAATCAGATGGGCCGCCCTAAACATTACGCTAACATTTAAATCGAAAATCAACATCGGGTCCCGGCTATCCGAAAAATACAGACTGAAGTGGAAGATCACAAAATGCAACACAACAAGGGGGTCGTTAGACCGTAGCTTACACGAAGGAAGAAGCTAATAAATCATAATTGACACAGAGAGGAGAGGCGAAAGAGAGATTTTCGAGCCTGCAAGCAACAACGGCTTTTCAGCCGTTGCACGCTAGCTTGTAGTTTAGGGGTATAGTAGGGGTTCAACTTTCTCAAACTTTTCTATAATATAAGGTAAGATTTTTGGAACCCTAGTTTTGCAGTTTTCCCCAACCAACCTATACCTTACTAATAAAAAGGGGCTTCCCTTTTTCAGCTGCATTGCACTGCCGCATAAACAATGGATCCGCTGGGCTAGATGAGCAACCTTCTATCTGGCCTCTGTACCAATAGTAGAGTGGCTTGCCACTTTCAATCATAAAAGGAAGATTGAGCAAGGCAATGGAGAAAGAAGTTATCCCCTTTTCTCTATCGCCGCCGCATATGTAGAAAAAGAAGGAGCGGAGAAGGATGAACAACTGTTTGACTTTGGCACATGAGGTGGCGGGTTTGGCTAGGTAACATAATTGAAATGTATCGGATTGCAAATCCTGGAATGACGGTTCGACCCCGTCCTTGGCCTCAAGGATTAGTGAGCAGCACAGAACTTGTTTCAATCAAATGGCATAGTATTAGGGTAGGAGGCTTTCCTTTGTTATAGAAATCCACAGACAACGTTCTGGAACTTCCAAATGAGAGAAATGCAAGATGAGAAGGAGCGTTTTACGTTACGCTTTAATAGAATAATTCGGTAAGGGTAGAATAGGCCCTATGGTCGATCGAAGGTGCTGTCCCACTTGAACTCAAATCTATCTGACCTTCAATCCAGCCATCTCATAACAAAATGTTAGAACAATCTTAGGGCTGACACAACTGAATTGGTTGAGGAAAAGGAAACCCCAACGACCAAGCACTCCCGCCCCCAAAAGCGGAGGCCGAAGAACCACCAGGTTGTCGGGGACACGTCTAAAGAGGTAGCGGTCGCCCTCTAAGTTGACCACCCTACCCACTAATGGACTATGGGGGGGGGGGAGGCGAACGGGAACTGACCAAAAAACCTCTCTTTACTCAATGGATAGCGCTTATTCTCTTTCAATCAACAAAATGAGAAATGATGGAGAAATGATTGCCATGAATTCTGCCCTCGAGGACATGTACAAGAAGGTCTTTGCTGATTCCTATCAGCACGGTGCATCTCTTAGTAGAGGGGCGTAAAAAGTTGTGACTTTGACTAAATGAATAGGGATCAATTGATAGACATTTTTCTTGAGGAAGAGAATCCAGGATGAGTGCAATATTCATTCTACATGCGCTAACTGGATGCGTACTCGCATGATCAATCGATGGACAGGTGAATTGCATGAATGATAAGACCGGGCTAACCTAAAGTCAAGGCTCTTCTATCTGTTGATGGCAAATCTTGATTGGCTGACGCTAGGAACCGATTCGGAGAAAGAATAAGCATGGCATGAGATAGGCGGCGAATCAATTTCCAATAGTGAATTACTTGAATCGATGGATGGAGGGAGAGTCATCCAACTCAAGCACGAAATAAATGTTGAGTAAACAATCATCGAGATAGGTACCACCAACGAGATCGAGACCAGCCCCTTGTATAGGTATAGGGTGGAAAACCCGCGCTTCTACAAATAACCCATAAATCTAAATAAAATAGGGACTTCAAAGATTGACTAAGAAGCGAGAAAGTTGACTTTGAGAAAAAAAAGGGGCGCCCTAGCTGCAATCAAAAAACAGCGCTAACGAGCAATAAAGGCCCCCTAACTATAGATAGGGCGTTAGCGCTTTACTAATAACATATATAGGGCTGACTTTTTTCAGCTTGATCGGAATCGATTCTATGATTGAATAACTGAAGTGCTACTTAGTAGAAGAAACTCAGAGAGACAGACAGAGATGGGACTCTTTCATACCTGCTAACTCCTAGGGTGAGAAGTAGGTCCCTTGTTTTTGGCGGGAAGAGTTCCAGCCTTTGTTGCCCCTCGGCAGAGGCAGTCTAATTAGCGAACTGGCAGGACGCGGAGATCAATTGATCAATATTAATCTTGAGAGTGGATGGTTGATCGCCGCCTCCTTGTCCTGCAGGCTCTACGGCCGGGGAGGGGCTTGCTATCATAACCTTTTCTCCCGGTGTATGTGAAAAAGAGTGACAGACTCATTTTTATTCGCTCATAGGTTGGTCCAAAGAACGAGAGTCGGCTTCCAACATTAAGTCTGTTGTTCCTCGGTAGCTCAGTGGTCAAGCGGTCAGTTGTTAACCGATTGGTCGTACGTTTGAATCCTACTTGGGGAGATTTTATAGTTATCGCTTTTCTAACCTAGCGACACCTATCCTTCTTCTTTGTTTCTAAACTAGTAGAATCGTGGGAAATCAAAAGTGGTAAGTTGATTGTTGGTTTTTACTCCTCACTCTCGTATAGGTTAACATGGTTCGTTCCATTCTTAGGAATAAGAAGGATCCACTGGAATGACTAGAGTAGTATCTTCATTAGCCGGAAGGAATTAGTCTCCACTAGCATCATTCGAAGAACGAACAAGAAAAGGGTTACTGTTTAAGATAGATGGATGTGGGCAAATGGCTAAAACTCTGCCAGCTTCTTGTACACTTAACTGTCTTCTCTTTAGGCTCTGAGTTCTTGTTTGGGGGATGATCTAATTTACTAGTGGGAACGAAGTTCTTGGTAATTAGCAGGGGGGAAGAGGATCTCCACTCATTTCATTCATTCATTGCCTGCTGTGAGGCGCGACCCACAAAAAACAAAGGGGGAAAGCTTGCTTTGTTTGCTGTAGCCCTATTTTTCTAGATTAGACTTGGTAAGCCTAAGATATATTTAAGTAGGCTTGCAGCTTCGCTCAGCAGAAGAGCCTGACTTTTTATTATATCAGTAAAGCGCTAGCGCCCAACCTATACAAGGGCTATGAAGGGATAGGGGAAGAAAAGAAACAAAAAAGGGTCATTTTCTTTTAGGAACATGGCTCCTTCATTAACTTGCTCATGAACTCGCAGCTTCGCCAAAAGTGACGGGGGGGGGGGGGGCTGGGGAAGGCCGACGACTACATAAGGGGAAGCTTTCGTAGAAGCGTTACCCATTGCTTTATAGAGATAGTTATGAACTGACTAAATGACTAGATTCTCTCGAAATGCTACCTAAGCTAATCGTTTTAGTTATCTTCAATTAAATCAATAAGCTTTTTGATTGATTCATGGCGCCGCCCCCTTCTTAGAATTAAAATCCATTGAGGGGGGCCTCGGTCCAGGAAGTTGAGAGTGGCCGAGGGGTCAAAAGTGGCAGACTGTAAATATGCTGAAGTTTTTCTACGTAGGTTCGAATCCTACCTCTCCCACTTGTTTGTTGTAGACTTCAAAGAATAGAAAAGAGGTATTCGTCAGCATAGCAAGGCCAACCGAGCGAAGCTCTTTCTTTTCTTTTTGGTCGTGTTGAGAAGTGAAATTGTATCGTATGTTAGTTAGAGAGGTTGGCGAACTACTACGATCTATAGATTTCCCATCTATATCCAATCCCAACGAGAATAGAAGCGAGTCGCTTCCAGCCTATCTTGTAGTCGTAGTCTTTTAACTTATGTAGTAGTCGGCCTTCCTACACGCATGTATCCTCCAGAATGCCTCCTTGGTTCGGGACGAAGCCAAGCTGATACATACGATAGGCAAAGTAAAGACACCTATTTCATAGCGCCTGGGGAATGCAAGTTTGATCGAGGGTTGGAGAGGAGAGGTGGAAGAAAGGGTTCAGGATAGATTTAGGAGTCTTTGTGCGAGCCGTATGCGGTGAGAGTCACACCTACAATAACAAGGGGGGCTCGCGTCTATACGTGTAGTGTGGTGCTTAGGCCTACCCACCCTATTTGTTCCATAATCTATGGGTCTACTGGAGCTAGCCACTTCGGTCAATTAGCAAAGATTTTGACTGGATACGAAATCACCAGTGCTCGATCTAGTGGTATTTTTATGGGGATTCTATTTATCGTTGTAGGATCCCTATTCAAGATAACTGCAGTTCCTTTTCGGGAGGCTGTAGAATGGCCGCCTATAGGTTATAGGGTAGGATGGTTCGTATGCCTACTTCACGAAAGGGAATGAACAACCTTTCATTTCCGTGTTTATGGATTGGATTCAGTCAGCCTCACGACATATTCAGAGTGAGGCTTTGGTTACCGGCAAACTCTTCTCCAAAGGCAACCCACTCGAGTTTTTGGCAGTTTTCGTCATTGAAGTAGCCTTTCAATGCCCTACCAAATGAAAGAAGTCACTATCAAACTACTCGCCCTATTAAAGTACCAATGGTGCGCTCAGCCCGGTGACTAAGAAATAGTTTTGCCCTTGAATTGCAGTGATGAGGTCGGAAAGAGGGAAGTAGGGCTCCTATTCACTAAAGGTTGGTTCTTCGCTTTCCTTAAGTATGAAAGTTGCTATAAAGCCCCTACTACATACTTTGCTTGATTCAAAAGGCAAACAGCGAACATCCCCCCAAACTAGTTGTATGGGGTGGGGTGCTTGTGAAAAGCTGCTTTGGATATGAGTAATTCCTAAAAAAAGGTAAAGTCCAGTATTTGACGAAGATCTTTCTATCAATAGATAGGAATGAGTGTTCGATATAGGGGATAGGATCCATTTATTCTTTATCTCACAATTTTTTTGTGAGAAATATATATATATGATTTATCTATCTCTTATCTATCTATCATAGATTCTCAAGTCAAAAAAATTTATTTTTGAGTTCCCCAAAGCCCCAAATGGAATGGATCGTTTCTCCTAAGGAAATGAATGCGGAGCCCGTTCTGAATGCTTCTACGATCTGGAAGTTCTCGCGAAGAGAATAAGATGTTGCTCCCTTTCCCTCTTTCTTTTCCCGCTTTGCTAATCTTCCCCTCTAATGCGGACCGGGAGGCGCCGGGTGTTGGTGGAAGAACCCTAAGAGTAGACGCTCGTCTCTTAGGTCCTTTTTTTCAGTGCAACACATGAAAGCGCCCTCTTTTTGTCATCCCTACACCTTTCCAGATTTTGTATTGAACGCATGGCATTGCTAGGACCCTTCAAATTTTGTTTGACCATATGTTCACGCCAAACCCACCCCCTATTTTACTAAGGCTAGAAAGAATGCCCACCAAGTTCTGATAATTGAATGCTTTCCCTAACAATTAAAGTAAAGGCTCGACGAAGGGATGGATGTGTGACAGGGGAAGGAAAATGCTTTCGGAGATCGATATTTTTTTTCATCGAAAACGAAGAAGGTCGAGGATGGCCTACGGTGCGTCTTATCTGAAAGGAACACGCTTTTCTGGCCGCCGTGGTATGATTGTCGGGCCCTCTCCTTATTCCTCCCTTCCTATTGGGATAGCTGCCTTCGGGCTTTGCCTGCCTTTTATAATAAATAATTCTGGCTCTGCCTGGGAGAGCGCTGGAAACAACAGTAAGGAAGGGGTCCGCGTAGCTATTGTGTCCGCCCCCTTCTTAGTCAATGGGGCACAATATGTTCGGCATCTACTACAAAATAGAGAATCCACTTCAGATAACCACGTCTCTACTGGGCAGCGTGTGTAATGGCCGAGAGCGGACCTTTTTAGATATATAATCCAAGTCGAGAGTAGAGTTATAGGAAAAGCCGTCTGATGGAAAACTACTTTCACGTTCGGTTCAGCGAGCACTTTTTTCGTTGAGAATTCGTCGTTCCGTTTCGTGTGAATTTGCCAGTGGTGAATTCAAAACTTGTGGGACCCTAGTTATTCCATCTCTTAAGCCCCAAAGAAAAACCCCTACCCTTCGGACTCCATGTATCTTTTGATTCTATATATGTGGGCACCTGATATCTATGAGTGTTCACCCACCCCGGTTACAAAATTCCTTTCTATTGCACCTAAAATCTCTATTTCTGCTAATACTTCACGTGTTTCTATATATGGTTCTTATGGAGCTACATTGCAACAAATCTTCTTTTTATGTATCATTGCTTCTATGATATTAGGCGCACTGGACGCCATGGCCCAAATGCAAGTAAAAAGATTTCTTGCTCATAGTTCAATTGGACATGTAGGTTATTTTCGTACTGGTTTCTAATGTGGAACCATAGAAGGAATTCAATCACTACTAATTGGTATCTTTATTTATGCATCAATGACGATAGATGCATTCACCATAGTTTTAGGATTACAGCAAACCCGTGTCAAATATATAGCTGATTTGGGCGCTATAGCCAAAACGAATCCTATTTTGGCTATTACCTTCTTCATTACTATGTTCTCATACGCAGGAATACTCCCGTTAGCCGGCTTGTAGCAAATACTATTTGTTCTTTGCTGCTTTGGGTTGTGGGGATTACTTCCTAGCCCTAGTGGGAGTAGTGACTAGCGTTATCGGTCGTTGGGCGGCCGGAAGGTTTCCACTAGTAAGTAATTTTGGGGGATCGAAGGCAATTCTATGTGCACCGGACACGTAGCTTACCAAATCAGTTGCGGCACGGATGTGAATTCATGCTACGAAAGATAGGGTCGAGTCTGATACATCAACCGTCTACTCAATATCCTTGTACGAGTCCACAATCACTACACAAGATGAACCTTGGTTTGGTGAATTGAAGTTGGCTTTAGGTGTAATAAGACTCCCAGTTATTACGCGCGATCGTTTACTGAGGTGCTCCCCGCCAGTTGTTGGAACGACGCGAGCCGGGCCGGGTCTCGATTCAGAAAGATGAAGGGCCCAAAAGTCTAAATAGGGGGTCACAAATTCCCTATTTCATTGGGGGCGTAAAACAAATTGACATCTCGATATGATACAGCCCTTTCAATTTTAGTAGGAAAAGAACGGCGAAGTCCATCCGAACCATCCTACGAATAATAATCGGAGAGCAAAGCGCCAATGGCATGCGTAGCACATGCGGAACGGACACGGAGAAAAAGAAGTATGGAGGAGAAGCAGATGAGCTCATTCCCTTCGCTTCCTGGGCCCAAAGTAGTGCAATCTTTCCTGGCAAAATCAAGGATTTGGGGCTTCTTGCTATGCTACAACACTATAAAAATCCATTTTGATTAGTAATATATATGAATAGAAAGATAGATCCTACCATCTATCCTATCCGATTTAAATTTTTATATCTAAAAAAGAATGTATTTCATTCAACGTTTGATTCAAAGAACTGGGCTTAGCTCCCCCGCTCATTAAACTGCTCTGCTGCAATGGATGGCAGAGGGTCTGTAGTACCCGAAGCGCTGGAGTGATCTAGTAGCCGGGAAGGGGCCTAGAAGTGCCTACTACTACACAACACTACACTTGGCTCTACACATTTACAGAGCTAACTCATGTCCAGTGCCTGGCAGTGCTAATGGGCCTTCAATCCATACACTTTATCCCCATCTTCGCCCAGGCTAACGGGGCCTTACTTATTCAGGGGGGAGCCTCAAAAAGCACTGTTGAGAAGTAGATCCTTGGCCCCTCTTCATTCTCTACAGGGTTCCAAACCGTTCTTCAACGTAGGTGACAACGAGCTAGACAGAGATGGAAAAGATCAACCACGGGAGTAAGAAGCAAGCTCACCTTCCTATTTGATAATTTTGATAGAGGGGGATGAAGAAAGTGGACAAAACAGACTTGCATTTTTCAGCGAACAAATACAGGAAAAGAATCATATTGAAAAATCTCCTAAACCAACCCCTTCCTTCGTAGAACCCGTGTATTGTAAGTGATCCGAATCTGCCCCGAGCGAGCCTCCCCTAGAGGTAATCATCAAATGGCACTCAGTTCATGTCTTTAAGTTCGATCATTGACAATGTTCAAAGAAAGGCTGGGCCATTGATAAAGAATCAATCGAAAACCATAATGCTAGCCGATGGCAGGCCTCTGCTTTTCTTTTCATTAATGAAACCCGCCAGTTATTATGAACTCAAATAAAAAAAAATTGGATTTAGAAGGTTTGTTCAATAGAAAAAAAAGAAATGGGTGGCAGTATGACTGGGGTGTCAGTTAGAAAGGTTCTTACAATGTTCGTCCAATCAAGCAGCATTCTTTTTTTCTTAACTTAAGGAGAGGGAAGAGGGCTTTCTAAGAGGGGATTGGGACCTATGAACAGAACAACACAACATAATGATGAAATGAAGAAGAATGAATGGGAGGCATCGGAGGAAGGACTGACGAACTTCTTACTTGTGTTTTGTTAACTACTTTACTAACTTGGGGTTCTTTCTCGTAAGTGGTATACCTACACCCTGAATGCACACTCATTATATCTATATACGTATAAGTTTCTAGCCTTTCAAAAAAGCCCCTTTCCCTTCGTATACGCGCTTCTGCTTAGTATGTTGTATAAATGCTTCTTAATAAGCTAGATGTTACATCCTGCATTTTCGTATGTTAAAGTTTCGTCTTAAGTTAATCAACGTAAAGTTCAGGAATGAGATTATTTATAGATTATAAGCATTATGCTATTTCAACAAGTGATCAGTAAATTTGTGAAGGTGAGAGGTAAGAAAATCGAAGAAAAGGGATTTCGTCAAAGTTTGACATTTTGGAATAAAATACGGCACAAGTTAAAATACTCGGTATTTATGGACTAGTACCATACAAGGTACCACATGACCATGATAGTAAGGTGTATAAAGTGTGTTAAAAGTGATTAGTATTTTAGGTAATTTGAGATAATTCTTAATTATGCGGATAATTGGTTAATTACCGGGTAACGGGACATTACCTAATTACTTAATAAGTGGATAAAGGTTAACATTTCACACCTCACCCCCATGTGGAAGCAAGCCCCTCATTAAGAAAATGACTCTTAGTCATTTCTTATTAGGTGGCATCCTAATACATTAATTACAAGACACCTCAAACTTTAAGACTTTCAAAACAAATCATACTACAATTAGATGCAAAACTCATTCCTAATAGTTTCAATATCAAGACATTAAAATCAGAAGAGAGAAACGTTAGCAATTCTTCTTGCAACCAAACGGTTCCAACAAGATTTAGCAATGTAAAACTTTGCGGTTCTAAAGGAGTAAGGTGCAACCTTTTCCAAGAACATCATACGGATTTTTTTCCTACTCCAGTTATGTTATGGCTAAGCTCTTTCTTCATTTTGGCATGATCTCGTAATTACATGAGTTCGATAACAAGGAATAAAGAAAAATCCATATCCCGGAATTTACGTATATTTTTCAAGTTTTGTAAGTTACAATATTCTCCTTATCGGGACTTCATATCCAATTGACTATTTCTTTTTTTCCGGACATGAGAGCTGAGAATCTATATATAAAGTATTACAATATTTTCATTACCATCGAGCTATAATCGATGGTCAAGCCCCTATTAGGCAACCCCTGATCAGATGGTAAGTTATATACCGAGCCTACTGTGGCCGAGTGCCAATGAGCGAGCCTAGCATGGCCAAGACATAGAGCTTAGTATGGCCGAGTGCCTATGAGCGAGCCCACTACGGCAGAGCAGATATATATATATATATATATATATATATATATATATATATATATATATATATATATATATATATATATATATATATCAAGCCTTATAGATCCGGACACTTATTTTACTCATTATATTGAGAGAGATGAGTCAGTATCAGCAGGTGAGCATATCTTCAGATATTCTTTGACTCCCAGTTGCTTTCAGTTATTATTTTATCAGTTCAGTTTCAGCTTTCAGTATATTGCCTTACATACTCAATATATTATTTTGTACTGACGTCCCTTTCTGGGGGCGTTGCATTTCATGCGTGCAGGTTCAGACAGAAAGACGGGTAGACCTCCTCAGTAGGTGTTACCCGAGTTCAGGTTTATTAGTAAGCTCCCCGTCCTTCGGAGTTGCCGGGTCTATACGTTTTGTGAACATCTTGTGTATGTACGTAGATAGGTTATGGGTAGGTCGGGGCCCTATTCTGATCACAGTACATCCATCAGTAGAGGCTTGTAGACATATCTTGTCAGTTAGTGCAGTATGTCGGGCTTGTAGGCCCTGTACATATATTTTGTTGGCTTTGTCAGCTATAGTGGTTACAACGGCCTTGACGGCCCAACTTTATGTTGATATTTAGTCAGCGTTAGTCTCTATTCAGTTTTATATTTTGCTTCGCAAATTGTCTTGCAATGTAGCCCCTGTCCAAAGTATGACATTATATGTCCAGAATTCCTGAGTCGCAAGTTGTTACGCAAGGATAGATGAGGCTCTGGGTGCCGGTCTCGCCCCCAGGCTCGGGGCATGACAAAATTGGTATTAGAGCAGTTCTGTCCTATGGAGTCTACAAGCCATGTCTAGTAGAGTATTGTTTATGGGTGTGTTGTGCACCACACTTATAAGAGTGAGGCTACAGGGCATTTAGGATTGTCACTCTTTGTTCTTACTCTAGATCGTGTGGTATAGCTCAATTGTAGGAACTCAGTTTCATAAACTCTATCTTATTCATAATACGCCGATGCCTATATCTAGAAAAATGGTTGGTAAGAGATTGCATGTGGCTGTGAAAGAGTCGAGTCAGAGGATCTCGATTTTGCATGATGCTTATGATGGATAAATGTAAGGTTTTCAGCAGATCATGTGTGTCCTAACACGGGTAAGCCTTTTGATAAGGAGCCTTAAGGAAGGAATATCTATCCACCCTTATAGTGAAAGGAAATGAGAGATTCAGAAGATAGATACAAGTTTTAATAAGTAAAAGAAGTAAGAGGAAGAAGCGTACGAGGGGCCCAGCTAATGAAGATTATTAGTATTTACAATTCAGGCAGAGGAATATAAGCCTTTTGATTTACCTTGAACAATAAAAGAGGTATGTATAATTGTCCACATCTATCTCAGTTATACCCTATTAGGGCTAACAGGTGTAGTTTAAAGGAATGACGGGATATCAGGATTCGGCTTGGGTTAGAGTAACCCAAAATGGTGAATGGATTGTTTGCGTTATTTGATATTTCTGAAGGATATAAAAAATGTGCTAATAGATCTCCTTGTGAGACAGTCTGATCACACTCAAAATGTCATGAATATCCTTCGTTGTCTCTCTTCGATTGTTCAGCGATTTTTCAAGAGTTTGGTAGTACTTTTCATTACTTCATTTCGCATGAACCTTTTCTTTACTTAGACCATTCCATTTCTCGATTCCCTCGATTGGCAGCTTTCTTTAATGGAGGACATTTCACTTTACGGCAAAGACGCTGGAAGGGGTGTTAGCTCTTTGACCGAACCAAGTCTTTCCGCGGCTGAAGAAGACCCAAGGGATCGGTCCGTGATCGAAAGAGCATTGGATCAACTTGAATTGGCCAAGATTAAAGAACAAAAAGATCGCTTGGCCGAACAAATTAGCCCTCTGATTGAATCGGAGACGACATGACTAGTTAGAAGATTGTGGCACCGCAACTTGGGTGAACTTCCATCACCAAGTGAAATGGTCGAAATTATTATTAACCGCTTCGCCAGCAAAGGTGCCTATAATGCCAACAAACCAAATGTCCACAGGTCGAATATACGACACTTGAGTGTTTGGTTGACACGAGCATAACAATCGGCGGAGAAGGATTGGAAGGGAAACATGAGTATAAAAAATCATATTTCTTCAATAATGGAAGGATATTTCATGTAGAAGAGCTGACGTATTGTTTTACATTTGAATTTCTCTTACATTCTACATTCCTGAAATGGATCCTATCAAATATTTCACATTTTCTATTATTATCTCTATTTCATGTATTCGGGGAATCCTCCTTAATAGACGAAATTTCCTATTATGTCAATGCCAATTGAATCAATGTTATTAGCTGTGAATTCGAAAATTTGGTATTTTCTGTTTCTTTGGATGATATGATGGGTCAATCATTTGCTTCATTGGGTCCAATGGTGGCAGATGCGGAATCTGCTATTGGGTTAGCTATTTTCATTATTACTTTCCGAGTCCGAGGGACTATTGTTGTAGAATCTATTAACAGAATTCAAGGTTAAAGATGACTCCTAGAGAGTTACCAAAATACGAAGTTCTCTTCTCCTTTCTTTCTCTTCTTTATTTGTGATACTTGGTTGGCAGGGTCAGGGTTTTTCTTGCTGGGCGAGCGCATACGATTCTAAAGTCCTTTCTTATTCTTAAGTTATTTCCCATTCAGTTGCTGAAAGATAGAGATCAGTATATCTAAATGAGATTGAGTTCCACGAATATGCAGGCTAGAAAGATGCTATTTGCTGCTATTCTATCTATTTGTGCATCAAGTTCGAAGAAGATCTCAATTTATAATTGTCACGACCCAAACCGATGGGCCGTGATGGGTCATCTAAGATATATATCATACGTGTCATTTAAGATATATATACAGTAGGACGAGCCGGCAAGGCTGCCATAGACAACTATATACCCAAAATCGGAAGCCGACAAGGACGCATACTATCCGACTATACATAACTGTCTACAGACCTCTAATATAAATACAACAGTATAAAGACGGGACTAAGCCACATCATACCCATATATGTATACAAGCATATCGTACCAAAATCAAAAGAAACTTTGGATCAGGTGGAGCACGCCAACTCTCGCTGATCAAGGATCCTAAGAAGGGGGACTGTCAACTTGCCTACCTGCACCTGCGGGCATGAAGCACAGGCCCCGGGAAATAGGGCATCAGTACAAATAATGTACTCAGTATGTAAGGCATAAAAATCAGTACATAAAAGACATAGATGAAACATGGAATAAAGAAATCCACCTGTAAGTCTGGATAACTTTATAAATTTTGAAACATTTATAGTGTCATGCACGTGCATATAAATGTCATGTCATGCATAGGTATAGGTGTATATATATAATCATCAAGCCTCTGAGGGCATCACATCATATCGTCTCGACCACTGTGGGCAACATTATCAACATATACCAACTGATCAGGTGGAGGTGTATATATAATGCCATAACCTTTTCCCGTATCCCATATACATAAAATATACGCGTATATAACGCCATCTGGTCATGGGCAATGTACATGTATAAATGCATGAAATTCATAAGAATTGCATTAATAAGATTTCTCGGAATGTCATAAAAATCAATATGCCTTACGGATACTTTATCAAATACGTATTTTTCTGAGACCTATGAACAGAAGATATAATAATAATTCACATGGGGAATCAAGAATATAGACACCCCTAGTATTTCTATGAATAGAGTCATTTATGAAAGTTGCATATTTTGCTCTTTTCATTTATATTATTTGGATCACGCCAAAAGGAAAGAAGGGATAGCCTTAACATACCTGGAGTAGGGAAAAATCCGTATGATATTCTTGGAAAAGGTTGAACCGTACTCCCTTAGAACCACAAAATTTTACGTTGCTAAGGTGCTAATAATTCCCGTTGGGATTGTTTGGTTGCAAGAAATTTTGTTGAAAATCATGGAGGAATTTCTAACGCCTGATTGTAAGGTATTTGGTAGTGTTTTGTAATTAAGAAAATGTATTTGAAAAACTTTGAGGAATGGCTAATGTTCTTATTGTAAGAATGGCTAACGTTTTTGATTGTAGTGATTGGATACAAAATATAAGAATGAAATGTCTTGAGATTATTATGTTATGTTTCCACCTAATAAAGAATGAGTAAGAGTCATATCTTTAAGGAATGGCTTGCTGCCACGCGGGGGTGGGGTAGGGGTGGGGGGAAATTTTTAATCTTTATCCAAACTTATTAGTTAATTAGGTAATATCCCGCTACCCGGTAATTAACCAGTTATCCGCATAATTAAGAATTGTCTCAAATTAATTAAAATTCTACTCATTTTTAATACACCTTATACATCATACTATCATGGTCATATAGTTCCTTGTATGGTACTAGTCCATAAATATCGGGTATTATAGCTCTGACCGTATTTTATCCCAAATCGACAACCTTCAACGAAACTCATTTTCTTTAATTCGTGTACCCTTTATCCTTCATGGCACTTACTTATCTTTTGTTATGAATAGCATCAATACATTAACCTCAAAATAATCTCATCCGCGCGTCTACGTCGATTAACTGAAGATGAAACTTTAACGTATGAAAACGCAAGATGTAACATTCGTCCTCGAATGTTAAACTCCACTGGATCTATATAACTCTGGTAGAGTCGCCTTTGTAACAATACTACTACCAACTCTTCATGTAGAAACTCAATAATTCAACGCCATATAGGACCACAATCATCAATAACGACAATGGCCTCACATGACCAATGACAATAACTAACACAAGAATCCATACACGTACCTTAAGGTTGTGATATCTCAATCAGACCCTTCTATGGAGGAGGAAATAAGTAGGGATATCTTGACTTCATGTCTTCCTCAGCCTCCCAAGTCATTTCTTACACATTATTGTTTCTCCAGAGTACTTTTACCGAAGCTACGTCTTTAGTTCTCAATCTCCGAACCTGTCTATCTAATATAGCAATAGGACTTTCTTCATATGATAGTTGCTATGTGACTTGAACGTCACCAACTGACGCGATTCTGGAAGGATCCCCGATACATTTATGGAGCATAGACACATGAAAGACCGGATGTACAGACTCCATATCTGAAGGCAAGTCTAACTCATATGCTACTTGGCCTACCTTGTGTATGATCCTATATGGTCCAATGTACCGAGGGCTAAGTTTTCCTTTCTTACCGAACCTCATAACACCTTTCATCGGTGATACCTTTAGGAATACCCAGTCGTCAACCTGAAACTCCATGTCTCGCCGTCGATTATCCGCATAAGACTTCTGACGGCTTTGAGCTGCTACTAGCCTTTCCTGTATAAGCTTAATTTTCTTGATTGCTTGTTGTACCAATTCTGGTCCTACTAACGTAGTTTCCCCAACATCGAGTCTCCTTATAGGCGACCTACACTTCCGTTCGTATGGAGCCATCTCACTACTGGAATGGTAGATATTTTTATATGCAAATTCAATAAGCAGCAGATGATCATCCAAGCTACCTTTGAAGTCTATCACACAAGCTCATAACATATCCTAAAGTGTCTAAATAGTATGCCCATGCTCTCCGTCTGTCTAGGGATGAAATGTTGTACTAAGACTTACCTGATTCCCCAATCCTTTTTGGAAGGATCTCTAGAAGTTAGTTGTAAATTGAGCTCCTCAATCCGAAATAATAGATACAGGGACACCATGCAGTCGTATTATCTCCTTAATATAAAGCCTTGCATAATCCTCTGTGGAATATGTAGTCCTAACGGGCAGAAAATGGGCTGATTTTATAAGCGTATCAACAATCACCCATATAGAATCGAACTTACGCTGGGTACGGGGTAAGGCTACGATGAAATCCATGTTGA
Source organism: Nicotiana tomentosiformis (assembly GCF_000390325.3). Lineage (NCBI taxonomy): Eukaryota > Viridiplantae > Streptophyta > Magnoliopsida > Solanales > Solanaceae > Nicotiana > Nicotiana tomentosiformis. The sequence continues at coordinate 44,248,549 of NC_090812.1, read as the reverse complement.
TTACTTCCTATTTCCAATTCGGAATCTCTATAGCCTGCAATAACCCACCAGGTTTTTGATGCTCAATCTTGACCTACTGACAGTTAGGGCACTGAGCAACAAACTCCGCTATATCCTTTTTCATTCCGCCCCACCAATATTCCTCCCTAATATCATGATACATCTTTGTTGCTCCTGCATGGATAGAATAACGAGAATAGTGAGTTTCAAACGATGTCTTCTCCTTGTGAGGGGTGGTATCCCTATAATGAACTAACACGTGATCCTTGTACTGGCGTTCCTTTACTTCAGTTACTAAAGAGGATGTTGTCGTATCCTGAATAGTAATTCCAACATCACCTGAGTCCAGTAATCAAACTCCAAGACTAGCTAGTTGATGAATCTCATGGGCTATTCCCCTCTTTTCTGGTTGTAAATACGATAGGCTACCCATAGATCTATGGCTGAGGGCGTCGGCTACTACGTTCGCCTTCCCCGGTTGGTATAAAAAATCAACGTACTAGTCTTTAAGTAGCTCCTACTATCTCCTTTAACGTAAATTCAACTCCTTTTGATTGAAGATATACCAGAGGCTCTTATGATCCGTATAGATATCAACATGAATTCCATACAAGTAGTGCCTCCACATCCTTAGTGCAGTAATTACTGCGGCTAACTCTAAATCGTGGGTCGAGTAATTCTTCTCGTGCTTTTTTAGTTGTCTAGAAGCATAAGCTACAACCTTACCATGCTGCATCAGCACGCAACCCAATCCAATGCCTGAAGCATCACAATAGATAACATAACCCAATCCAAGCTAGAACCGGTGCAGAAGTTAATCTGTCCTTCAATGCCTGGAAACTCCGTTTGCAAGCATCAATCCATTGAAACTTTGCTCCCTTCTGAGTCAACTTTTTCAAAGGTGATGAAAGAGAAGGGAATCCCTCTATAAATCTCCTGTAATAACCTGCCAAATCGAGAAAGCTACGAACCTTTGTCGTTGTCGTGGGTCTAGGCCAAGTCTTTACTGCCTCAATCTTTTGTGTATCAACCCGGATACCTCACTTGAAATGACATGCCCAAGGAAAGCTACAAAACTCAACTAGAATTCACACTTAGAGAATTTTGCATACAACTTTCCTTTTTAGAACTCTGAGCACAGTACGCAAATGATCTGCATGCTCAGTCTCTGAACGAGAATACACCAATATATCATCAATAAATACATTTACGAATAGATCTAGAAAGGATTTGAACACACCATTCATCAAATCCATGAATACCGATGGGGCATTGGTCAAACCGAACAACATAACATGAAATTCAAAGCGCCCGTATCTGGTCCTGAATGTTGTCTTTGTAATCTCTTTCTCCTTAACCCTTACCTGATGGTACCCGGACCTTAAGTCTATCTTTGAGAAACACTTGGCACCTTGCAACTGATCAAATAAATCATCAATCCTCGGGAGTGGGTACTTATTCTTGATCCTCACCTTATTCAACTGTCTATAATCAATATACATCCGTAATGAACCATCTTTATTCCTCACAAATAACATAGGTGCTCCCCACGGTGATGTACTAATTCTGATAATGCCTTTTTAAGCAAGTCCTTTAGTTGTTCCTTCAACTCTTTTAGCTCTTTCAACTCCTTCAACTCTTTCAACTTTTTCAAGCAAGTCCTTTAGTTGGCCCAACACTCGATCTCTGGGCCTGAGAAGCCATTATCTGTGCCAACATCTGTATGGCTCCGCTAAGATCAACATCAAAAACACCAGAATCAGAAGCTGGAGCTGGAGGTGGAACTGGAATATTGGTTGGAGGAATTGTTACACCTTCAGTAGGCATAGGGACAGATGCGGTCTGATCAGCTATGGTAGAATCAGGCAGTGTAGTAACTGGGGGAATATCTTCACCCCTCGGTGCTCACCAGCATCATCAAATATAGGATCAACTCCCACTCACGGGGTGACATTGGCTCCTTGGCTAGTTCTTGCCCTCTTTTTAGGTGCCATGTAATGAAAATTAGAGCAACACATGAGTTAAAGGAGGAACAATCTTACAATCATCTTTGACGCACGATCGAAAACATGAAAGAAGGGTATTATTCCTAAATGCCCAAGTAGCATCCTAATTATAGATGTTATCGACAACACACCAATAAGAAGAACTCTATTAGACACGGCTCCGAGACATCCTAGGATACTTTAAAACCTTAGGCTCTGATACCAAGTTTGTCGCGCCCCAAACTCGGGGAGCGCGCCCGACGCTCAACCGAGTGAACCTGTTACCTGTCCGGTGTTACGGGCTATGTCCCCCAAATTAAGTGTAAGTCCCCATAAAATTTCGCAAAGGAAAAATAATGTTTCATAGTGCCGGACTAGGCTTACGTGTTTGAGATGTCATTAGTGCACCCGGTGTTTCATGTGTCTATGTTGAAGAAAGTAGTTGGAGATCCGACACTCATTGTTCCGGTTTATACTATTGAGGTTAATGATGAATTGACGTATGAAGAGATTCCAGTTTCTATTATTGATCATCAAGTCCGAAAGTTGAGAAATAAAGAAATTGCCTCCGTGAAAGTGCTATGGCAAAACTAATAGGTTGAAGAGGCTTCTTGGGAGGCTGAGGAAGAAATGAAGAAAAAGTATCTTTATTTGTTTGAATAGACATATATTTATAAAGTTGTGTTCTATAAAAATTCTAAGGATTACCTTTTATGAATTATGTATCATTTGTACAAATTGACGTTAAGGGTGTTCCTTTCTGGCAATATATTGCTTGTGAGGCCACAATTGGTGTTGTTTTGTGTTATGTTACATCTTTGGATTATGTATATATTGTTAGGATGTGTTTCTGCGATTTTCTGGTAGGTGGATAGGCCCGGTTACAAGGGAGACTTTGGCAAAATTTTTGGAATTTTGGGGAGTTAGCCAAATTTTGAAACTACTGGTGTGTGAATTAACAATTGAGTTACATTGAATGCTAATGACAGAATTTGACCCTCATTCGAGGACGAATGATCCTAAGTGGGTGAGAATGTAAGGCCCCGTAAAATTTCGCAAAGGAAAAATAAATTTTCATGGTGCCGGACAAGGCTTACGTGTTTAAGGATTGTAGACATATTTTGCGGCTCGGACCTTTTGGGTTGAACAATGCAATGGAAAGTAAAGGAACAATTTGGGCAGAAAAATGTATTTTTGCGGCCCACTATGCGGCCACAGAATCACTTTGCGGACCGCATAATGGTCGCAGAATGAAGCAAGGGTGAGGCAGTTTGGGCGAAAGTCTATAGTGCATTATGCGACCGCAGAACAAGTCTGCGGACCACATAATTACCGCAAACCCAGGCAGATTTTTTCCAGTTTTTTTGGCACCAATTATGTGATCGCATATGCGACCGCATATCAGTTCTGCGACCGCATACCATGTTCCGGAGCTTCATTTTTGGGGTTTTATCACCCTACCCTACTTCGTTAAATAGACAATTTGTACTATTTTTTGAGCTAAAATCTGTCATTTTGAGAGTGAGGGAATGATCTTCAACTAATTGTCCTTCAATTATTGCTTTAATCTTTGAAGACTAACAATGAAAACTCACTAGGTCTTCGTCCTAGAGGTAAGATTGTACACCCTAACCCCTAATTTCGAAATTATCTGAAAATGGGTAATTAGCAAGATAATGTTTGGGCATGAGTGCTGTTTGTTTTACATGCATGTGTTATCAAAGGGGTGTAGGAAGATTGTTGAACTAAATATGGTAAGGAATGGGTTGTGGGATGAGGAATGGGTTGTGGGATGATGGAATCCTCCATAAAAGGACCTTGAAACCTTAATGTACACTTAGTGTTTGATAAAATGCTCAAATGAGCTAGAACCAAGATCATCTTCCTAATTTTGTTTCAACTTGTTATATTTCTAAAATAGATTGAAGTTGCTAAGAATTCTGGAATATTTTAGAGTTTAAGGAAGCTCAACTGAGGTATGTTGGCTAAACGCTTCTTTAATAATTGGAACCTCAATATCCTTGTAAGTTCCAAGATATTTATGACAAGTTGAGTATTTCGAATACGTTTTGTGACAAAAATATATGTTCCATTCATGTTTCAAATGCTCTTATCATATTGTATTATAAATTGAGGATGTGTTCCAAATTATGGAGTGTGTGTCTACGTGATATGATTCCAAGTTGTGATTTATGTGGAAAACTATTATGCCAAACTGTGTAGAGATTGTGATTGGGGTTACACCTCCACCTGCATATATTAGGGTGAGGCGGCAGGGCCGCTTTGTGTATGATTTTGGTATTGTTGTTGCACCACCACCCACCAATATATATTGGGGTGAGGTGGCATGGCCGCTTTGTGTAGGTATTGGTATCATTGATGCATTTCCATCCGCATATATTGGGGTGAGGCGGCGGGGCCGCTTGTGTGAAAATGGGTATTTGGTTTACACCTCCAGCCGCATATATTGGGGTGAGGCGACATGGCCGCTTGAGTAGAGATTTGGTATTGTGCTTACACCTCCACCTGCATACATTGGGGTGAGACGACGGGGCCGCTTTGTGTGAAAATGGTTATAGAGTATCTCATCTCAAATTCTATAAATGTTAATGACAACTCTTGATGAGCTTGCTTTGGTTTAAATGGCTATCTATGCTATTCTATTGTCGCCTTGATTCATCATATTCATACTGTATTTCCGAGTTCTTAAATTTGTGTTTGCCTTGCATACTAGTACTATTAGACATGTACTAACGTCCCTTTTGTCGGGGGCGCTGCATCTTTAATGGATGCAGGTCAAAGCGGAGGATACTGGCCGGTTATTGAATTGCTCATTCTTCCCAGTTGACTTAGTGAGCCCCATCTCATTCCGGTGTTGTGCATCTTTTGTTTAGTATGTCTTATCGTATTTTGAGGTATAGACGGAGCCTTGTTGCTGGCACTATCATTGTACTCTTTGGTATTTTTAGAGACTCCATAGACTAAGTGTGGGTTGTAAATGGATGTTGGGAATGATAAACAAGTTGTCTTACGATTAAATCACTTGTTCCACTTTGAACCATTAAGGGGTGTGTGTGTTTTGAGAACTTAAATGAAGTAATTTATGGTATGAAATTGGTATTGAAGACATGATCATCTTATTGTCTGATAAATGAAAATATGTATCCAATTTATTCATGGATGAGTCTATGTAGAAGGGAAATCTAATAGGCTTGCTCGTCCGGGTTTACTCGGTTGAGCATCGGTCACGCTCCCCAGTTTCGTGGCGTGACATCAGGTAACTGTAAAACTAAACTAGCCTCATGTATTTTCTTGCAATGCACACTGTAGCTATATACGCATACATAACATGCTTGACTGGTGTTATGGGCTATACACTCCCCACCCAAGCAAGTAAATATATAATCAATAGGCCTGGCTGGTGTTATGGTCTATATCCCCCAGCATATAATCAATAGGCCTTGTTGGTATTATGGGATATATCCCTCGAGCATAATCAATGTAAGCATGCATGAGGAATAAGACATGTGGCTACATCATATGGACTCAAAAGATCATGAAGGAAACAATGAACAAAATCACAAACGTAATCTGATGCTCGTTGTCCATAAGTTGGACAGAGGAGCCTATCACCATTTTAGGGAGAAACTGAGTATATACATGAGATACTAAGGTAAATTAACTAATTAGGATCCCTCTAAAATCAATTTAGAACCAAGGAACTCAACATTTGTCAAACTCTTCGAATTTCCAAAACTTTCGGCAGAGTTTCCCCTAAAACTTGATGATCCCCAAAAACAACAGCAAGCACCGCAATATACACGGGAATTGATACTCGGCCATGATGACAACATCAAACTAAAGGAGATCCAGATATCCACAATAGTATCAAACGATCGACAAAACGGAATTGTGAATGTAATGTCGACTCATAGTGGCTAACTTGTGAGATGAAAGTCTATATCTGATTTAAAAATAATCTAAGCATCAACACATGGTAATTAAGCTTATGTAATCTTAAATGAATCTATTAGGATCATATGGGGTTTATGTATACATAAAACATCAAAGGAACGGAACAAACGAAAGTCTAGATGGCATAGGCCAAATAGGTATTTGCCCTTTTGCTCTTGTTGTGTTTTGAAGTTCCAACCTAAACTATTTCTTCCACAATTCACATGTGGAATTAAATAATATACAAGGATACAATACATGCTGATATTTCCATTGAACAACCCTAAAAGATCAAGAAGAAAGGCTAGAACATAGCTAAACCAAATCATGCCGAAAACAAAACGAAAACCCTACATACCTCTTGTGTTCTTGCTTCCAAACCTTGTTCCCTTTTATCCACACATTACTTATGCTTGTATAAGTAAAATATAAAGGTGAAAAGCTTCCTTAACCACAAAGCTCTTTCCAAAAAACGAGTTATAAGGAGAAAGGGGGATGGCAAAATCTTAAATATGTCGTAAGTCTCGCGTTGATGTGTTCGCGTCTTGATTTTGAATTTCGGATGATGGAATTGCTTCAAAACCCTAAGGATTTATTTAGGATGTCTAGAGAGACTTTTTAGGTCTGATTTGGGTCGAAACTAACCTTAGAGACGAAGGCTACAACTTTATATATCAAGATAAACATCGACCGCACTTGTGGGTCTCAAAGGGAGCTACTTGTGCAGTTTTGTGAAAAAGCGAATATCTGTATAGTCCGATGTTGTATCGACGAATGGTTTAATGCGTTGGAAACTAGACTTGTATATATTTAATTTTGAGGTTGGATCACCTGTAAATCCAATTACATTAAGAGAAAATCTCAGTAACATTAGACCTAATATATATGTAAAATTATCAACGTAACCTGCGACAACTTTTGTCGACTTTTGTTTCCTAACTCGTTTGACTTCAAAAAATAACACATGACTATAATATGACTAAAATACCTAATAATATCACCCCTTATCATGTTAATCATCCTAGCATCTACCCCAAAGTACGGTTTATAGAATTCTCAACTTGGCGTTTCGATGAAACTTATTTTCTTCGATTATTTTAGCTTCTAATCCTTCAAACCCTCTTGGTACTTACAGTTCATGATCTTAAATATTTACAACCTCAAAACTAAGATGATTAACTTACATGATTAACTGACACTCACGTTCACGATGAACAAACACCCCAAGGCATTGCGAACGCATCCTTATCTTCACGAACGAGAAGAGCAAAAAGCCACCTGCCAGTGAAGACTCTATGCGATTGCAGCATATTCTTCGAGATCGCGAAGAGGGATACCAGAAGCATAGAATTCAAAAGTTCCAACACATGAAGAAATGGTCCAAAACCCATCTGAAACACACCAGAAGCCCCCGGGACCCTGGCCAATCACACCATCCAATCCCAAAACACAATGCAAACTTACTCAAAGCCTCAAATCATATCAAACAACACCAAAACCACGAATCGCGCCCCAATTCAAGACTAATGAACTAATGAACATTTCTAAATACAAAACTAACGGCGAACAAGCCTAAATACCTCAGAATGACCTGAAAACTTCCATGCAAGTCCCAAATGAACTAAATGACCTTTTCCAATTCCCGAAATAACAATCTGAGCCCTATATCAGTAAAGTCAACCCTCGGTCAAACTTATAAACCTTCCAAACCTTTAACTTTCCAACTTTCGCCTATTTATGTCAAAACAACGTACGGGCCTCCATATTCACATCCGGACATATGCCTAAGTCCAAAATCACTATTCGAAGCAACCGGAACAATCAAAACACCGTTATGGGGTCATCTACACAAAAGTCAAACTCCAGTAAACTCTTTCAACTTAAGCTTCCAACTTTGGGACTAAGTGTCCCAATTCACTCCGAAACAAAACCAACTACACCAAAAAGTCACGTAACCACAAATGGACATATTAGAGACAATAAATAGGGGAATGAGGCGACAATACTTAAAACAACCAGCCAGGTCGTTACATTCTCCCCCTCTTAAAAATGAATTCGTCGTCGAACATGCCAAGAACCATTTTGATGTCATCATAAGAAGCCTAACAACACCACTTCAACTGAAGATTATTCCTTCCACCCATACTAATAAGCCTTAGAACCAAATTTCAACACCCAAGCATTTCACCAAAAACCCGATCTTCACATAAACACACTGTATCAACCGCAACCCGCCGTAATCACTCATGCATAAATCAACAAGGTATGACCACATGATGAAACACATCACCATTCAGCCCATATCAACACCATTAGCCACAATAGTTTCCCATAATCCAACCCAGTACTGGTAACTATCTTTATATCAACTAGAACCTTGTTCAAACCTTCCCAACACTACTAATGATGTAGGAAACATATAAATCTCATAAATACTAACCCAATCAATATGTGACACAGTCACGACCAAAAATCTCACTTGTTGTGGTGGAGCCTATCTCATTACTAGGAAAGCAGACAACCTTAATAAATCACAAATTCTTTTACGATTGAAAACATAATATTTAGATTTAATAGAAAATCCCAAAACTACTGATACAAATATACTCCCAAAACTTGGTGTCACTGAGTACATGAGCATCTAAATGATGACATAGTCTGATTGATAAAACACTATCTGGAAATACAGAACAATACAAATAACTGAAAGAAAAGAGAGTAAAGGTCTGCGGACGCCAAGCAGCTACCTCGATAATCTCCAACAGTTATTCTCCAAAACCTAGCAGTCGCCGTATCCGGAAGTACCTGGATCTGTACACTAAGTGCAGAGTATAGTATGAGTACAACCGACCCCGTGTACTTCATAATTATAAGACTAACCTTTGGGATGAAAGTAGTGACAAGCTCAACAAGTACAGTCCAATATGAAATAATAGTACAGAAATGTAGGCATGTTTTCAAGTTCAACAGATTACTCAGTACAAGTAAAATAAATCAACTTTGTATGATAGGAGGAATATGGCATCTCTATATCTACATGCCAATGTACATGATGTATATGGTATACTACCATGGAAGCATCACGTACTCTCAGAGTACTCAATCACTTAGTATTGTACAGGAAGGTCCAGCCCAGGGAAGATCTATCCCTCAATATAAGTAACAACTGACAGTTAGTCACTCAGTATTGTATATGGTCAATCTATCCTAGATATAAATGAAAGAAGGCAACTCCATGCCCTAGGAACTCCATCCCAAATGTAAATAAATAAGGCAACTACATGCTCTGGGAAGTTCATCCCAAACATAAATAAATAAGGCAACTTCATGCCCTGGGAACACCATCCCAAATGTGAATATATATGGCAACTCCATCCCCAGGCAACTCCATCCCAAATATAATATCCAATACGCTCACTGTGTGGGGTGTAGACTACGGAGGGGCTCCTTCAACCCAAGCGATATAATAAGCCAGGTCCGGGCATAAATCAATAGAGCATGTTGCGGCGTGCAGCCTGATCCCATAAATATAACTCATAATCAGGCCCTCGGCCTCACTCAGTCATTAACCTCTCCAGTCTCTTGGGTTCACAATGTCATGAAAATCAGCCCGACGAAATGATATGATGTATCAATGAATGGCAACAGAGACTGAGATATGATATGCAAATAATAGATGTGACTGAGTATAAATTAAAATTTTAAATAACTAATTCAACAATAGCACGACCTCTACAGACCCCCAAAATATCATCTTTTAGTCTAAACATGAGCTTTAATATGAGTCTCAGCTTAATTTCTCTAACATGTGGAGGATATATGGATAATGACATGATTATTTGATTATGAAACTTCACGGAATCAATTAAGTCATAAATTCTATGGTGCACGCCTGTCACATAACATGTACGTCACCTCAAACCAGTCACATAACACGTTATTTCGGGAATTTATACCCTCAGAACAAAGTTTAGAAATGTTACGTACCTCAAACCATGTAATTCTTTATTCCTATATGCCCTTGCCTCGCGAATCAAGCCTCCAAACTCCTCGAATCTAGTCATAATTAATTCAATACAGTCAACACAAATTATAGGAATTAATTCCATATAAAAATAGAAATTTTCCAAAAATATCCGAAATTCCACTCAAACATTGCCAGTGGGGCCCATGTCTCGGAACCTGACAAAAGTCACAAAATATGAACGCCCATCCAACCACGCGATAGCATAGCACATCGCGTGAATTTTCCAGTTGCCTCCTTCACTCTCTGCGAACACGGCTTAATCCACATGTTCGTCCAGTACTACTGGTCAACAGCTTCGCAATCGCGCACTTACCTAACCGAACGCATAGCACAAATATTCAAGCTGTCCAATTTAGCCTGCGCGACCGCAGACCTTCTTACACGATCGCGTAGAAGGAAACCAGACAGTGCACCAGAAAAACTTTAGCAAAACTCCAAGTCCAAAATTCGATCCGTTAACCATTCGAAGTCACCCGAGGCCCCCTGGACCTCAACCAAATACACCAACAAGTCCTAAAACATAATGCGGACATAGTCGAAGCCTCAAATCACATCAAACAATACTTAAAACATGAATCATACCCCAATTCAAGCCTAATGAAAACTAACAAATTCCAACTTGTACATTCGATGCTGAAACCTATCAAATCAAATCCGATTGACCTCAAACTTTTCACACAAGTCATAAATGACATAATAGACCTATTCAAATTACCATAATCGGATTTCGAGCCATATATCAAAAAGTCAACTTCCCAGTCAAACTTCCAAACCTAAATTTCCTATTTTCTCCAATTCAAGCAAAATATTACTACGGACCTTTAAATAAATATCCGGACACATTTCTAAATCCTAACTCACCATACGGGGCTATTGGAACCATCAAAATTCCATTCTTGGGCCGTTTACACATAATTCTTCATTCTGTCAATTATTTCAACTTAAGCTTTAAATCTTGGAACTAAGTGTTCCAAGTCATTCTGACCCCCCCCCCCGACAAGTCACATAACTATAATTGAACACAGAATAAGAAGTAAATGGCGAAACGGGGCTGCAATACTCAAAACGACCGGTCGGGTCGTTACATTTCCCGTCCTAAACAAACGTTCATCCTCGAATGGGTTTAGAATTATACCTTGACTGTCAAATAGGTGTGGATATTTGCTCCGAATCTCCCGCTCAGTTTCCCAAGTAGATTCTCTGACTGGCTGACCTCTCCACTACACTTTCAGTGAGGCTATGTTATTTCATCTTGACTTTCGAACCTGCTGATCCAAAATAGTCATCGGCTACACTTCATAAGTCAAATTAGCATCTAGTTGAACTGTGCTAAAGTCCAAAACATGAAACGGATCCCCGACATATATACAGAGCATAGATACATGAAACAGTAAATGAACACCCGATAGACTAGGCGGCAATGCAAGTTTATAAGCCACATCTCCAATCCTCTCAAGTACCTCAAAAGGCCCAATATGCCGAGGACTCTACTTGTCCTTCTTCCCGAATAAAAAAACACCCTTCATAGGCGATGTTCTGAGTAGTACCTTCTCTCCCACCATGTAAGAAACATCATGAACCTTCCGGTCAGCATAACTCTTCTGTCTAGATTGCGCCGTGCGTATTCGATCCTGAATGAATTTAACTTTTCCAAAGCATCCTGAACTAAGTCAGTACCTAATAGCCTAGCCACACCCAACTCAAACCAACCTACCGGAGAACGACACTGTCTCCCAAATAAAGACTCATACGTAGCCATTTGAATGCTTGATTGGTAGTTGTTATTATAGGCAAACTTTGCTAGTGGCAGAAACTGATCCAAAGAACCCCCAAAATCGATAACACAAGCGCGTAACATATCTTCCAATATCTAAATAGTGCACTCGAACTATCCAATCATTTGAGGGTGAAATGTTGTACTTAACTGAACCTGCGTGCCTAACTCTCGCTGAACTGCTCTCCAAAAATGTGATGTAAACTGCGTGCCCCTATATGAAATGATGGACACTGGTACATCGTGAAGGCGAACAATCTCGTGGATATAAATCTCAGCTAACCGCTCCAAAGAATAAGTAGTACTGACTGGAATAAAATGTGCGGACTTGGTCAATCTATCCACAGTCATCCAAATAGCATCAAACTTCCACGAAGTCCGTGGGAGCCCAACTACAAAGTCCATGGTGATCCGCTCCCACTTCTACTCCGAAATTTCAAGTCTCTAAAGCAATCTGCCCGATCTCTGGTGCTCGTACTTCACCTGCTGACAATTTAAACACCGAGCTACAAACCCCACTATATCTTTCTTCATCATTCTCCACTAATAATACTTCCTCAAGTCATGGTACATCTTTGCGGCACCCGGGTGAATGGAATACCGCAACCTGTGGGCCTTCCAAAGAATCAACTCACGCAGCCCATCTACGTTCCGTATACAATTACTCCACCCTCTTGCTGGAGTTGTGGTCAAGGCAGTCTTGAGCTTCTGAAAGCTCTCTTCACACTCATCTGACCACCTGAATGGAGCACCTTTCTTGGTCAATTTAGTCATAGGCACGGCAATGGATGAGAAACCTTCCACAAAGCGACGATAATATCCGGCCAGCCCAAGAAAACTCTAAATCTCCGTAGCTGAAGATGGCCTGTGCTAACTCTAAATTGCATCTATCTTCCTTGGATCTACACAAATCCCTTCTCTAGACACCACGTGTCCCAAGAATACTACTAAACTAAGACAAAACTCACACATGGTGAGTTTGGCATAAAGTTTCTCCTCCCTCATCCTCTGTAGTACAATTCTCAAATATTATGCATGCTCTTCATGGCTACGTGAGTACACCAGGATATCATCAAGATACAGATGGAATACACTGTTCATTAGGTGCATAAATGCTGCTGGGGTGTTGGTCAGTCGAAAAGACATAACGAGAAATTTATATTGTCCATAACGGGTCCTGAATGCCACCTTAAGAATATCCGAATCCCGAATTTCAACTGGTAATATGCAGACCTCAAATCAAATTTGGAAAATACTCTAGCTCCTTGGAGCTGGTCAAATAAATCATCAATGCACATCAAAGGATACATGTTTTTGATTGTAACTTTATTCAACTGCCTGTAGTCAATGCACATCCGCATAGTACCATCATTCTTTTTCACAAACAGAACTGGTGCACCCCAGGGTGACACACTAGGCCTAATAAACCCCTTATCAAGAAGTTCTTGAAGCTACTCATTCAATTCTTTCAACTCTGCTAGTGTCATACGATATGGAGGAATAGAAATGGGTTGAGTTCTCGGCACCAAGTCAATACCGAAATCAATATCCTTGTCGGGTGGCATGCCCGAAAGGTCTGCAGGAAACACATCCAAAAATCTCGCACTACCGGAATAGAATGAATAGTAGGAGTGTCTGCATCAACATCTCTCACAAAGGCCAAATATGATAAACACCCCTTAGCAACTATTCGTTGTTCCTTTAAATAAGAAATTACCCTACTAGGGACAAAATCTAGAGAACCTCTCCTATCAATCCTTGGCAACCCTGGCATTGCTAATGTCACAATCTTAGCATGATAATCTAGAATAGCATG